>NC_092050.1:140313660-140504875 GCF_003086295.3 Arachis hypogaea | reverse complement strand
ATCTAATCAAAATATGATTTTATTAAAGATATTCAAATTCAGTTTAATCATTCAAAATTGTTAAATGACCAAATCAAAAGATGATAAAACAAGCAGCCCATACATATATACAAACGGGCCTGCTACACATACAAGTATCCAAGCATCCAAGTTGGCCCAGCCCAAATCGAAGACACGCGCATAAGGAAGCATAACATGGCGCGTCAAAATCACGCGCTCAACACAAACAGTTACGTATGGCAGACTCTTCCACTTCCTCCACTTCTTCCACTTCTCAAAACGCTTCGAAACAAGGAAACGCTCCCATTTTCGAGCAAAAATCAAAGTTCAAAATATACAAATCGTTGTTCGAAACCTCATCAAAACAACATCAAACTCTCCGTGAAGAATCTGAAGAGAAAACGAAGCAAAACACTCAACGTAAGTTATTAAGATTACTGTATATTTTAGTTTTCTTCTACGTCGTTCTTCTAGGGTTTACTGTGCTATATTCTTGCTTCTTTGTTACACTGTTCTAAGTTCTACGTCATTCTTCTAAGTTCTACGTCGTTCTACATTCTTGTTCTAAGTTCTCTTGCTACTGTTGTTGATTTTTGGGGTTTATTCCGTAGATTGGGGGTTGTATACTGCTTGAACTTGTAATGTGCTTGATATTGATGCATGTTTGACTGATATCTGACTGATATATATGAATGTATCTGAATAATATCTATCTCACTGTTATCAATGGGTGTATCTGATTCTTACATATGGGTGTATCTTACTGTTATCAATGGGTGTATCTGACTCATATATGCGTGTATCTTACTGATATCTAATTAATTTGATATTGAAGCATGTTTGAGTGATACTGACTGATATATATGGATTTATCTGAATATATCTATGGGTGTATCTCCTGTTAACAATGAGTGTATCGGATTCTTACATATGGGTGTATCTTACTGTTATTAGACCTTGTAATGTTGCTTGATATTGAAACATGTTTGACTGATATCTGACTGATAAATATGATGTATCTGAATAATCATGGTGTATTACTGTACATGAGTGTATCTGATTTCAATGGGTGTATCTTACTGTTATTAGACCTTTAATGTTGCTGATATTGAACATGTTTGACTGATATCTGACTGATATATATGATGTATCTAAATAATATTATCTCACTGTTATCAATGGGTGTATCTGATCTTACATATGGGTGTATCTTACTGTTACTAATGGGGTATATTTGTGTGTATTTTTTGTTTCAGACAAAATGGCAGCAAGAAACCAAACGAAAGACCTTAAGTGTGCCACACATCTCCTGAGTGATAAGTTCAGAAACATGACTGAGGAGAAGAAGGCAATTGTCAGGGATCTCGGATTTGGTGGGTTGATGCACGTCCCACCTCTAAGGGTGGATCACCAACTCTTAAGGGAACTGGCAAACAACTTCAAACTTGGGGAGAACAGACTGAAGACAGGATATGGTTCTTTCCAAATAACACCAAAGACAATAGGTGATGCGCTTGGCATCAATGCAAAGGTAACTAGCTCAAAATTATAGGTGTATATTAAGTTCATGCTTGGGTATATTTAAGGTTGATGCTTGGGTGTTTTTGAACCGATTTTGATACTTTGTTGTTTTCTTTTTTGTAGGAAATCTGTTTCCTGAGAAAGTTGAGTATAAGCAACTTTATAAGCAACTTTCTGATGATGACAAAATAATTTATAGAAGATTCCAGGGTAAGACCCTCAAAAGTCTTACCGATGAAATGATGGAAATCGGCGTTGGCAGCGAAGAGGAACGCCTGATGTTCAAGAGGATATTCATCCTCTACATACAGATGGCGTTCCTTTTGCCAACGACGATAAACAAAATATCGCCCGTGCACCTCGCCCCAATTTTTAAGATGGACGGCATATCGGATAGAAACTGGGGGGGGCATGTTTTGACTTCTTGATCAAAGGCATCACAGACTACCAGGAGAAGAAGAAGAAGGCAATTGATGGCTGCCTCTTTGCCCTCATGATAATATACTTCATCTTTTGAAAACAAAGGCAAGAAGAGGGCCGAAAGACCACCAAAGCCTTGGATTGCCAACTGGACTAAGGAGAAGTTGGTGGAAAGAATGACTGCAGAAAAGAAGAAATTTGGTAAGTAAACATAATATGTTGCTTGTATTTTATTTACCTGAATGCTGCTAGCTAAAATATCTCATGTTTCAGGGGATTGTGAAGATGGCGGAGACAAGAGCAAGAGAAAAAATGAAAGAAAAAGAAAAAAAAGAAAAAAAACAAGAAATAAAAAAACAAAAAAAAGGAAGGCGAGTCCAACATCGTCTTCGGAGACAGAAACAGCTACTGACAGTGACACTTCTACCTCTGAGTCTGAGACTCAACAAGACTCGGAGGATTCAGCAAGAAAACACCCCATCAAAAAGGGGAAAAAGTAAGTACCATACTTGGGTGTAATTTCTTTTTCGAGTTGGGTGTATCTTGTTGATCACGTTGGGTGTATTTTTAGTATGTTCTAAATAATCACTGTTTGCCTTCCAGAATGGACTCCAGAAAAAGAAAGCAGAGGCAAGAGGAGCCAGATTCTGATTCAGAATCTGAATATGAACAAAGTGATGAGTAATGTCCTGAAATTATTACTCCTTTCTTTTGGCTTCATTATAAAGATTTCGTATATTAACTGAAGTGTCTGTTATTAACTTATAGGAGTGAAGAATCATCACCTGCAGAGAGGGAGAAGGAGAAGAAAAAAACAAAAACAACACCAAAAAAGTAAGCACTTCTTTGCATAATATTCTGTGATAAAATTAATTTTTTATTTCTGATTGGTACTCTTTTTTTTCCACCCAGAACACAACCAAAAAAGAAAAAAGTTCTCGTGGAGGATTCACCTCCTAAAGAAGACCAATACTTTGACGGGTACAGTACCTCGTAAGCTATATTACCGTCTATCGTCGTAATTATTTTTGTTAACATCTTCTTTTATGAATGTAGTGAGACATATGAAATATCAAGTGACGAACTGGATGAATGGCTAGGGCAAAACGTTGATAAATCTGCTGCAGAGGGGTATGTCTTGATGGGCTGTCTATTTCATATTTTGTTGTGTTTTGTATGCTAATAATTGTTTCTTGTTTCGCAGGGAGAACCAACCTGACCTGCGATCGACAGAAGGTCGCTATGTGTCGTCTGAAACGTAAGAAGCTTTATTATTTAATAAAATCTTGTTATCATGAATTGGGTGTGTCTTGTGGTACCATTTGGGTGTATTGAGTGGATCAAGTTGGGTGTATGTTGTCTAATAAGTTGGAATATTAACTTTGTTGTGTTGCTTGGATCAAATCTGTCTTAGAATACCGGCTGTGAACTTGGGAACTGATGCTCCTTCCTCTCAAGGAAACACAGAACAGAGTAGTGTAAACCAGCCGTCACAGAGCATGTAATTTCTCTTTCAAATAACCGTTACTTTTGTTCTTCTATTACCCTTCTACTTCTAATTCTGTATATATTTTTTTTTAGAAAAAAAAGCCCTTTATTATTTTATTCAAGAAAAAAAAGGCAGGAAAAAAAAGCAAAAACTGCAAGTATGTAAGTTCTCAAAAAAACAAAGCCTGTCTTCTTTTTGAATTGTTCGGGTGTATTTCTTGAATTTCTTTGGGTGTATTTTAGGTTGAGTCCGTCTGATTCGAATATGATGGTTGTGAGGGAACAGACACCGTCGGAAGCGCTTGCAATGTGAGTTTTACAATAATATTCACCCTTATAACCTTATTATTTTCAAAGGCGTTGTTAACTTTTCATTTTTCTTCTTGTTTAGAGTCCCGATTCAGGTTTTTGTGCCGGCATCCCAAACAACCACTGAGACAGATTTTGAACCAACCCCTATGCTACAGATTGAAGGGACTACAGAAACGTAAGAAATAGTATTGAGTGTATATTTGTTTGGAGTTTGGGTGTATATTAGCTAACAGTTTGGGTGTATATTGTTCCTGATTAGTTTCTTTTACGCCGTGATTAATTTTTTGTAACTGTGCAGCACTCCTGAAACCCCCAAACAACTTCAAGAGACCACACCCACAGTTCCCCCAGCTCCAACTAAAGTGTAAGTTCATCAGACTAAAATCAATCTTTGCTTATCATCTGTATATTCTTATTCTTATTCTTATTCTTATACATGATGACGCAGTCATCCAGACGCAGAAGACGCTGCTGCCCTATTGATGATGGCACGGACAGCTTCCTATGTTCCGAAAACAGATCCAGGGGTGCCATCATTCAGCCTTGGATTGACTGATTCAAGCCAGGAGGGGGCGTCAACGCAGGAGACAGAAAGGGAAAAATCTCCAGAAGCTGCGAATTTGATAGAACAATTGGACAGTTTGGTCCAAAGAATAGCAAGCAGCGCGACGAAGGGAAAAAACACAAGTCCACAAATTCAGAGGGAGACTGGGGGAGAAAGTTCTGCAAAGTTTGAAACTCCTCGGGGATTATATCAGATTACGGATGATATGAAACAAAAGTGCTACATCTGGGGGACGAGACTGAAGGAAGATGCAGATGGCAATACTAACGAGTATGAGGAGATGTGCACTCTGATTGGCCAAGGAGAATACATTTTGATGAGAATGCACCTTGCTTCCCTCCAGGCAAAAAGTGATATAGAATCTCAGGTAATATTAGAATAAGATTCATGTTTTTACACCAAAGTCAATTACAATGCTTATTAATGTAAAATTGATTTCGGCATATATTTCTAGATTGTATCTGCCATCTGCCTCATCCTCAACAACAAAAATGAAAAGAGATTTCAAGAACAAATATACTGTCTCCCCCCGATATTGTGGTAAGTCTTACTTCTACGAACTTCGGGTGTATTTTCTGTATTGATTTGGGTGTATTTGTCACGTTCCATTGGGTGTAAGTTTAGTATTTCATTTCTCGTTTCCCATTCTTGCAGTGCATGGCACTTTCGGATCACCCAAATGGGGAATTCGTATCACCAAAAACGGAAAAGGAATTCAGGGTGGAAGCCTACCCGAGTTTCATTCCCTTCATAGATAGAAAAAAATTGACTTCGCACCCATATGTAAGTTTTCGTTTGCTAAATTTGTTAGTACGCTTATTTACTTATTTGCAAAATAAAACAACACACTGTTCCATGTGTGGCAATCCTTCAGATTTTTGCCCCTGTCTGCTACGCCGGGCATTGGTGGTTATGGCTGATAAATACAAGAAAGCGTAAATGTCAAATACTTGACCCGCTACACAAAATAGCTCCCACTGATGAGAGAAAGGCCATTAATAAATTCACTGTAAGTTGCCTCTGTCTTCTTTACTTTAATAGATAGGTCTATTTCATTAGTTGTGATGGGTGTATATTGTCCATTCAGTTGGATGTATCTTGTCCATTCATTCGGGTGTATTACTGATTTGTTTTCGTATTTAAGGGATACGTATTTTTAAGATTGATAACATATGCTGGCGGGAAACCTCTTCAGAAAGGGGAGAGGGAGAAGGAAATTAAATCACCATATGTTAAAATATCAGGCCAAAAAACAAGGTATAAATTTGTGAGTCTGATCATTAAACTTTTGTAAATGAGATTTGTAATTTATTTTCTTCGTTTTCAGCTATGACTGCGCTGTGTACGTTATGAAGTGGATGGAGATAATTGAGCCGGAAAACATCAAAAAGGGGAAGTATCAATGGGATAATTGGCCACAGGTAACTGTCTTTAGAACCATATAACTCTGTATTACTTTACTGAATTAATATTGCTGTTTAAACAGAATATACTTTTTTATTGTAGGAGGAGGTGGACCACTATAGAGTGGAGTACGCATCCCGGATACTATTCAGTGAGATGAATACACAGAGAGATCAGGCAATTAGAGAGAGTAGTGCTATAAGGCTGTCGAAGCCATCCTCTATATTATTAAGTCCGTTTTGTCAGATTAATTCTGCTGATATAGAAACTGGGTAATCCAATTGCTTGGTAGTTTGTAAATTGAACAAATGATGTAAATATTTGCCATTTATCTACAACTTCTATTCCATGTATATTTTTTCCCATAGTTAAACTATCTGTGCTGGTAAACTGTCTGAGATGTATTCAAAAGCTGTATTACAGGTGGTAAAATATGAAGGAAAAAACACAAATTATAAACTGCTACACCCAACGCAAGTCTAATAATACACCCAAGGTTGTATTAAATATACACCCAAACTGTCTGTGCTGTATTCAAAATGTATGAATTACATGTACTAAAATATAAAGAAAAATATCAAATCAAATATAAACCCATAACCTGAGAATTTTTACAGCTTTTGTTTTATATATATCTATATATGTGTCTATATCTAAATTGTGAATTAACGAAAATACACCCGAAATAACGGTGCTTTTACACCCATATTCTGTAAAACTATACACCCAACGAGTTATCCCCTGCTGCTGGTACCCTGAACTGATAACTCATAACGTGTCCTTGATATTGGCTGCAATTTGAATGCGCCGCTGATGCAGCATCAAACAGGTTTATCTGAAATATAACACACACACATTACCTAAACTATTAACGAGAAAAATAAACTCAATCGCCACAAATTTAAAGAACATTACTTTTACCTCGCTTAAAACTTTCGTCTTCTTCTTCTTTGTGGCATTTGCGATCTGTTTCTCCAGCTTTGAACCTAGCCTGTTTTTTGGACGTCCTCTTGTTCGAATCCTTGGCGGGCTTTGAAGCTCGTTAACGGATTCCAAGTTGGCGTCTTCGTGGGATAAAGAAGATGTCCCCTTCCTTTTGGCTTTTAATGCTTCCATCTCAGCCATGACGTTATCGTACGCGCGGTGCAGAATTGCAGTCAGCTCCTCCGATTCGGAGGCAAATTCGCATATATTTTGCGAACGAAAAACCAATTGGTCGAACCTCTTGCTTCTTGGCTCCATTAGTGGCTCGTCGTGGCTGCTCTTGATGTGTGTGTGTCGCCTCTTTACCTTCTTGCTCCATCGTTCCAGTATGTATCTCGGTGACACTTGGCTTACTTGTTCGAAGCTTAACACGCTTAGTGCGTGACGGCACAGTATCCCTCTCGACTCGAATAATAAGCAATGGCATTTTACCTCGGCTGCAACCGAGTCATAAGTAACCACGAACTTGTTGAATATTGAGCTGGAAACTTGTTCTCCGACTTCGTATACTGAATAGCCTAGAGCGGAATTCTTTAGTCTGGTGATGCAATTCGCCTTTCCTCTGAATTGCGCTTGGACTTCCCTAAACTTTGCGTGAGTGTACGCATCTTGAAACTGAGCTTCAATGCAGGATTTGGTTGCACACGGTATGACCGTATGAAAATCTGCAGCATCTGATTCTCTCTCTGCTTGCTCCCTGCTTCCGAGGCAATTATCGTATTGTTTGACGAACTGAATAAGCGAGCTGTTCCGGGTGATATACTTGTTAAAAAATGAATGCATGCTCTCGCTCCTTTGTGTGCTTCTCATCCCTGCCCAGAAATGGTGATCCAGATAGATAGGAACCCATATGTGACGGTCTTCGTACAGATCTGCATAATACACCCAAAGACAGTCTATAAATACACCCGAGAAAACATGCAACTTACACCTCTGATGCAGATTTTAAAAAGACATTACCTGAAAGCCACTTGTTGTCCCCAAGACCAAAATTCAGCAGAAAATCGTTCCAATTCCTATCGAATGAGTCTTTGCTTTGAGAGTTCCAAACAACTTGGCTCATTTCTTGTTCGATATCGGCATGTCCCTTGTACCCGTTTAATTTGCTTGGAATCTTCTTCATGATGTGCCAAATGCACCAGCGGTGAACTGTTGTTGGCATACAGGCCTCTAAAGCCCTTTTCATGGATGCGCACTGATCGGTGAGAAACCCTTTCGGAGCGTTTCCTCCCATGCAACGAAGCCAGCTTTGAAATAACCATTTGAATGATTCAATTTCTTCGTTCTTCATCAAAGAGCATCCGAGAAGTGTTGATTGACCGTGGTGATTCACCCCGACAAAAGAACCACAGACCAAATTATACCTGAAACAAATTACCATGGTCCAGAATGCAAAATCATTAGCTACACCCTAACAAATGCTTCACATACACCCAATGAAACAGCCAATATACACCTCTACTGCGGATTCGTAAAAATAAATTAATTTGGCATCATAAACAGGGACATTTTGTTACCTGTTTGTATTGTAGGTGGTGTCGAATGAAATGACGTCTCCGAAATACTCAAAGGCGGCTCTGCTTCTTGCATCGGCCCAAAAAGCCAGCTTAATCGATTGATCCTCTTCGAGTTGGAGCTCAAAAAAGAAATTCGGATTCTTCTCTTTCATTCTTAACAAATATTTCCCGAATTCCTTTGCATCTTCTTGTTCGGAAACATTCCGCACTTCCCTGGTAATGTAATTCCTCACGTCCTTTTCGATAAAATTTAACTCGCGGTGACCCCCGGCAGCCGCAACAAATGATTGGTAGGTTTTGCTTGGTCTGATACCGGCCTCCTCGTTATTCTCTATCGTACGACGAATGGACATGCTTAGTTCCCTGTGCTGTTTGAGCATCTCTGCTTTGCTTGGACAGCAGGGGTGTGAATGATCCAGCACAACCTTTGAAATGATCCAAGCACCGACATCCTTCAATGTGTGTATATAAATTCTTGCAGGACAGTTTAGACCGGCTGTCGGATTGGTCTTCTCGGTCAGAGATATTTTAGATTTCCATTTTCCCTCTCTGCTACATGTAATCAGTTGGTTCTTAATCTCGTTTCCCTTCCTATTTGTGCACCGAACTCTTGTAGAGAAACCTGCAGCCTTGGCGTAGTTCCTGTAAAATTTTCCAGCATCTTCAAGGGTGGTAAAGGTCATTCCGACCTTTGGAACAAGCTCGTCATCAACAACTGAGAGAGGCTGCAAAATACAGCGTGTCAGAACTGTAAATACACCCATAGATATGATTTAAATACACCCAATCATGTCTAATACGATACACCCTAACCGCAACAACTCAACTACAGAATGACTTTTAAAGCCATAAACTGTAAATACAGAGCATGCAGATATAATACAGTTCTAAAAACACACCTAATCATGTCTGTTATAATACAGCTGAACAACAACAAGTAAATTAAAATAACAAAAAACCAGTAAAGTGTAGATACACCCACACTTCTACCTAAAATACACCCAAACAAGAATTGATCTACACCCGAGCGTCTGCTACAAATTCCAGGTAATTAATCACAACTAATACATTGAATCGACAGATTCAGGTAAACGTGTTACTTTCACAGTCAATGTTCAGCAATTTTTCAACTACACAATGCTATACAAATTACTGAAAGAAATTTCATACTAATCTTATGTAAATCAAACCTCAGGGACTTCGTTAGATTCTGACTCATAATCCACTTCGCCTGCATTCAGATGACAATCTGAGGTTGAATGATCCATTATCTTCAAAACGAGATCAAACTTTGATTTCGAAAAACAACAAATCAAAAATAGAAAACGAAGCTCCAGTTGCAGAGAGAGACAAAGGTAACCTAAACGAAGAAGATGCTAGTGAGAAAAGGAGAAGAAAAGGAGAAGAAAAGGAGAAGAAGGAGGGTAAACGCGGGAGAAGAAGAAGAACGAAATCTCAAAATAACGAAAACGAAAAGGGAAAGAAATATTTTAAATCTGGTAGTTAGATATACGCGCGATGTTATATAGCGCGTGTAATCAACGTACCTAAAGCAGCGCGTATTTTGATCTTATTGTTTAATAAACTTGTAATGCATACAAGCCATTGGGGCTTGTATGCAGAGCTTTTCCGTATGCAAAAAGGCCTAACTCTTATAAAATTTATATAAAAGTTCTAATTAATTCAAATTCGAATTACAAAAATCTAGTTAAATTAATTTTAGTAAAATAATTTTTCTAAAAATAAAATCTTAGACAAATAAATAAATCTCAACTAACTCATTATTTAATTTTCAAAAAATTAGGATCTTACATTCTATCCCATTTATAAAAATTTTTGTCTGCAAAAATTGATATAATATACGAAATATTATATAGTTTTAACACTTTACTAAAACTTAAAAAAGAAGTATAATGTAGAGCAAAAATAATTAAAAAATAGGTTTATATTAAAACAATGTATTTGACATACACACACTCTTGTTCTGTTGACAAATCAAAACGCTTTCCAACTCGTTTATCACTCCCCAAAGTACATCCGTAAGTCAAACATCAAGACTAATTTTTCAACTTGTACCAAGAATCAATTTAGCTTCCTCTTGAACTAAAAATTTTTCTCACCACACTCTTGCTTCCTAATCTCTTAATTCTAGTCTATTGCACACATCCAATATATCCATAGTATAGCAACCACTTTCACGTCAAGCTTTAGAATTTCAGCTTTCCAAGCTTCAACACGGTCGACTTCACTTTGACAAAAACAAAATAAAATATAAAGTGCATTTTCGTTAAAAAACTACAAAATATTTATTTCAGTAAATAAAATATTTATTTAATTATTTTAAGAAAACCGTTAAAAAATGGACCACCACAATAATTTTTTGAATTTTTTTATTTAAATCAAGTAAATATAATAATTACATAAATGTATTTAATGTAAAGAAATTATGGATGTGCATTCTCATTACACATCCCGGATATAAAAGGAGAAAATTCGTTAAACCCATAAATCAGAGACTCTGTACCAGAGATAAATAAATAAAAAAAAAAAACAAAAATCGAGTGTACCTGGAATATGACACAACTACGCAGTTGTGCATAAACCGAATACATTGTATCCGAGATATAGATGAGACCAAATTCGAGACACTGTACCCAAGATACATGTATAAATGTATGTGATTTTCTATATCCTAGATAAGTACATTAGAAAAAAGACCTATATAAATAACTTCTTAACTCATCCATTCATCACACTAAATCAATCTCAATTATATAAACTCTTTCTTTTTTTTGTTTCTCAAACAAATGGCCAATAATAAGTTTTTTTTTTGTGATAGTTTATCCCAATGAGATTATTAGAAATGGTGAAAAGGGAGTGATATTTGAGTGAAATTTATCTGTGATGTTGTGCACTTGCCGTGATGATTTTTTAATGCGCTTAAAATTGTCATACTGGGCAACATAGAGGCAATTGGTTAAAAAAAATTGCACTACAAGAAAAACGCTAATTACCGTCGGATTTATCGGAAAATTTACCAAAAAAAATCGCCACTAATATGTTTACCGTCGGAATAAATCCGACAGTATAAACCTCGCCGGTAATTATTTATCAGCAGATTTTTTCATCCGACGGTAATATATTATTAATTAATAATTAAATTAATAACTACTATAACACCATCACTATCAGAATGTCCCGCTTCTAGTTACATCATTCTGAAAGCAAGGATATCACGACGACTTAACTCTATATAAATATAATAAGTAGGAGCCTTTAAATAAAATGAAGCTTAAAATAGAAGACGTTTTTTTAACACTTTATTTTCTTCTAAAAATAAATCACACAGATATACATAGCTACATCACAATTCACGAATGCACTTTATATTTACTATAACAGTTTATACAAATAATATACAAACATATATTATATAGTTATAGTTCATATCCGTCTTTAAAAGATGTAAAATAATAAGGGCGAGGTGGCACCTTGTACCGCCGGCACTGTTTCTCTCTCCTCCCTCCTCTCTTCTCTTTTCCATTTTCTTCAATCTCCCGGTCTCCTCTCTGATCCCTTTCTTATTCTTTACTGTGTGTGTGCAGTGTTATGGTTAGGGAGAGAGTAGTGAAGGAGTTTGAATAATTTTAGGGTTAAGGTTAGAAAAGAGAATAAGGATATAATAAAAGTTTTGATAAAATTAGATAGTAAAATAGTAATTTAAAATTAAATATAATTATTTTTTAGAATATTATTTATTTATAAATTCACTAATTAATTTTAAATAGCTATTCTAATTTAAAAATTAAATATAATTTAATTATTTTTTTAATTAATAAAATTAAAAAATTAAATTTCAAATCTCAATTATTTAAATTAAATTAACAAATTTTTATTATTTTTCAATTAGTAAAAATATAACTGTAAATATGCAAAAAGGCCTCACTGTTATAAAATTTATATAAGAGTTCTAATTAATTCAAATTCGAATTACAAAAATCTAGTTAAATTAATTTTAGTAAAATAGTTTTTCTAAAAATAAAATTTTAGACAAATAAATGAATCTCAACTAACTCATTATTTAATTTTTAAAAAATCAGGATCTTACATTCTGTCCCATTTATAAAAAAAAATTTCGCAAAAATTGATATAATATACGAAATATTATATAATTTTAACACTTTACTAAAACTTGAGAAAGAAGTATAATGTAGAGCAAAAATAATTAAAAGATAGATTTGTGTTAAAACAATGTATTTGACATACACATACTCTAGTTCTGTTGACAAATCAAAACGCGCGCTTTTCAACTCGTTTATCACTCCCCAAAGTACATCCGTACGACAAACATCAAGACTAATTTTTCAACTTGTACCAAGAATCTCTTTAGCTTCCTCTTGGACTAAAAGTTTTTCTCACCACACTCTTACTTCATAATCTCTTAATTCTAGTCTATTGCACACATCCAATATATCCATGGTATAGCAACCAGTTTCACGTCAAGCTTTAGAATTTCAGCTTTCCAAGCTTTAACACTGTCGACTTCACTTTGACAAAAACGAAATAATATATAAAGAGCATTTTCATTAAACAACTACAAAATGTTTATTTCAGTAAATAAAATATTTATTTAATTTATTTTAAGAAAACCATTAAAAAATGGACCACCATAATAATTTTTTGAATTTTCTATTTAAATCAAGTAAATATAATAATTACATAAATGTATTTAATGTAAAGAAATTATGGATGTGCATTCTCATTACACATCCCGGATATATAAGAGAAAATTCATTAAACCCATAAACCAGAGACTCTGTACCAGAGATAAATAAATAAAAAAAAAGAAAAAACAAAAATCGAGTATACCTAGAATATGACTCAACTACGCAGTTGTGCATAAACCGGATACATTGTATCCGGGATATAGACGAGACCAAATTCGAGGCACTGTACCCGAGATACATGTATAAATGTATATGGTTCTCTATATCCTAGATAAGTACATTAGAAAAAAGACCTATATAAGTGACTTCTTGACTCATCTATTTATCACACTAAATCTATCTCAATTACATCAACTCTTTCTTTTTTTTGTTTCTCATACAAATGGCCAATAACAAGTTTTTTTTTTTTTTTTTGTGATAGTTTATCCCAACGAGATTATTAGAAATGGTGAAAAGGGAGTGATATTTGAGTGAAATTTATCTGTGATGTTTTGCATTTGCCGTGATGATTTTTTAATGCGCTCAAAATTGTCATACTGAGCAACATAGAGGCAAATGGTTAAAAAAAATTGCACTACAAGAAAAAAATTAAGTACCGTCGAATTTATCGGAGAATTTACTAAAAAAATTCGCCACTAATTTGTTTACCGTCGGAATAAATCTGACAGTATAAACCTCGCCGGTAATTATTTATCAGTAGATTTTTTCATCCGACGGTAATATATTATTAATTAATAATTAAATTAATAACTACTATAACACCATCACTATTAGAATGTCCCGCTTCCAGTTGCGTCATTCTGAAAGCGAGGATATCACGACGACTTAACTCTATATAAATATAATAAGTAGGAGCCTTTAAATAAAATGAAGCTTAAAATAGAAGACGTTTTTTTAACACTTTATTTTCTTCTAAAAATAAATTACACAGATATACATAACTACATCACAATTCACGACTGCACTTTTTATTTACTATAACAGTTTATACAAATAATATACAAACATATATTATATAGTTATAGTTCCTATCCATCTTTAAAAGATGTAAAATAATAAGAGCGAGGTGGCACCTAGTACCGCCGGTACTGTTTTTCTCTCCTCCCTCCTCTCTTCTCTTCTCCATTTTCTTCAATCTCCCGGTCTCCTCTTTGATCCCTTTCTTCTTCTTTACCATATGTGTGCAGTGTTAGGCTTAGGGAGAGAGTCGTGAAGGAGTGTGCGAATAATTTTAGGGTTAAGGTTAGAAAAGGGAATAAGGGTATAATAAAAATTTTGATAAAATTAGATAGTAAAATAGTAATTTAAAATTAATTATAATTATTTTTTAGAATATTATTTATTTATAAACCCACTAATTAATTTTAAACAGTTATTCTAATTTAAAAATTAAAGATAATTTAATTATTTTTTTAATTCATAAAATTAAAATATTAAATTTCAAATCTCAATTATTCAAATTAAATTAACAAATTCTCATTATTTTTCAATTAGTGAAAATATAACTGTAAATATGCATAAAGGCCTAACTCTTATAAAATTTATATAAGAGTTCTAATTAATTCAAATTCAAATTACAAAAATCTAGTTAAATTAATTTTAGTAAAATAGTTTTTCTAAAAATAAAATCTTAGACAAATAAATAAATCTTAACTAACTCATTATTTAATTTTTAAAAAATCATAATCTTACATTCTATCCCATTTATAAAAATTTGTGCCCGCAAAAATTGATATATATAATATACGAAATATTATATATTATATAGTTTTAACACTTTACTAAAACTTGAGAAAGAAGTATAATGTAGAGCAAAAATAATTAAAAGATAGGTTTGTATTAAAACAATGTATTTGACATACACACACTCTTGTTCTGTTGACAAATCAAGGCGCTTTCCAACTCGTTTATCACATTCTAAAGTACATCCCTAAGTCAAACATCAAGACTAATTTTTCAACTTGTACCAAGAATCTCTTTAGCTTCCTCTCGTACTAAAAATTTTTCTCACCACACTCTTACTTCATAATCTCTTAATTCTAGTCTATTGCACACATCCAATATATCCATGGTATAGCAACCAGTTTCACGTCAAGCTTTAGAATTTCAGCTTTCAAAACTTCAACACTGTCGACTTCACTTTGACAAAAACAAAATAAAAAATAAAGTGCATTTTCGTTAAAAAATTACAAAATGTTTATTTCAGTAAATAAAATATTTATTTAATTTATTTTAAAAAACCGTTAAAAAATGGACCACCACAATAATTTTTTGAATTTTTTATTTAAATCAAGTAAATATAATAATTACATAAATGTATTTAGTGTAAAGAAATTATGGATGTGCATTCTCATTACACGTCCCGGATATAAAAGGAGAAAATTCGTTAAACCCATAAATCAGAGACTCTGTACCAGAGATAAATAAATAAAAAAAAAACAAAAAACAAAAATCGAGTGTACCTGAAATATGACACAACTACGCAGTTGTGCATAAACCGGATACATTGTATCTGGGATATAGATGAGACCAAATTTGAGGCACTGTACCCGAGATACATGTATAAATGTATATGGTTCTCTATACCCTCGATAAGTACATTAGAAAAAGACCTATATAAGTAACTTCTTGACTCATCCATTCATCACACTAAATCTATCTCAATTACATCAACTCTTTCTTTTTTTTGTTTCTCATACAAATGGCCAATAAGAAGTTTTTTTTTTTTTTTTTTTGTGATAGTTTATCCCAATGAGATTATTAGAAATGGTGAAAAGGGAGTGATATTTAAGTGAAATTTATCTGTGATGTTGTGCACTTGCCGTGATGATTTTTAATGCGCTTAAAATTGTCATACTGAGCAACATAGAGGCAATTGGTTAAAAAAATTGCACTACAAGAAAACACTAAGTACCGTTAAATTTCTCGGAGAATTTACCAAAAAAATTCGCCACTAATATGTTTACCGTCGGAATAAATCTGACAGTATAAACCTCGCCGGTAATTATTTATCAGCAGATTTTTTATCCGACGGTAATATATTATTAATTAATAATTAAATTAATAACTACTATAACACCATCACTATCAGAATGTTACGCTTCTAGTTGCGCCATTCTAAAAGCGAGGATATCACGACGACTTAACTCTATATAAATATAATAAGTAGGAGCCTTTAAATAAAATGAAGTTTAAAATAGAAGAGGTTTTTTTAACACTTTATTTTCTTCTAAAAATAAATCACATAGATATACATAACTACATCAGAATTCACGACTGCACTTTTTATTTACTATAACAGTTTATACAAATAATATACAAACATATATTATATAGTTATAGTTCCTATCCCTCTTTAAAAGATGTAAAATAATAAGGGCGAGGTGGTACCTAGTACCGCCGGCACTGTTTCTCTCTCCTCCTCCTCTCTTCTTTTCTCCATTTCCTTCAATCTCCCGGTCTCTTCTTTGATCCCTTTCTTCTTCTTTACCGTGTGTGTGCAGTGTTAGGATTAGGGAGAGAGTAGTGAAGGAGTGTGTGAATAATTTTAGGGTTAAGGTTAGAAAAGGGAATAAAGGTATAATAAAAATTTTAATAAAATTAGATAGTAAAATAGTAATTTAAAATTAAATATAATTATTTTTTAAAATATTATTTATTTATAAACTCACTAATTAGTTTTAAATATCTATTCTAATTTAAAAATTAAAGATAATTTAATTATTTTTTTTAATTCATAAAATTAAAGTATTGAATTTCACATCTCAATTATTCAAATTAAATTAACAAATTTTCATTATTTTTCAATTAGAAAAAATATAACTGTAAATATGCAAAAAGACCTAACTCTTATAAAATTTATATAAGAGTTCTAATTAATTCAAATTCGAATTTAAAAAAATCTAGTTAAATTAATTTTAGTAAAATAGTTTTTTTAAAAATAAAATCTTAGACAAATAAATAAATCTCAACTAACTCATTATTTAATTTTTAAAAAATCAGGATCTTACATTCTATCCCATTTATAAAAATTTTTGTCCACAAAATTGATATAACATATGAAATATTATATAGTTTTAACACTTTACTAAAACTTGAGAAAGAAGTATAATGCAGAGCAAAAATAATTAAAAGATAGGTTTGTATTAAAACAATGTATTTGACATACACACTCTTGTTCTGTTGATATATCAAAACGCTTTCCAACTCGTTTATCACTCTCCAAAATACATCCGTACGTCAAACATCAAGACTAATTTTTCAACTTATACCAAGAATCTCTTTAGCTTCCTCTTGGATTAAAAACTTTTCTCACCACACTCTTACTTCATAATCTCTTAATTCTAGTCTATTGCATACATCCAATATATCCATGGTATAGTAACCAGTTTCACGTCAAGCTTTAGAATTTCAGCTTTCCAAGCTTCAACACTGTCGACTTCACTTTGACAAAACTCTCTAACAACACATGCAACTTTGGCAAAACTTGCTTTTATAGTTTTCTATTGTACTTTACCAAATAACTCCCGGAGGATTTTTAACCTCAATAATCACTTCGCAAACCTATTATCAACCATAAATTTGACGTTAACAAAACTTTTTTTGCGAGAAATCAAAACTTCACAACTTCTTGTAACGTCGCATACTTACAAGTTTCACCTTTCACGTCCATAAATCGTGTCTTAAAGAACTAACATATCGATGGTTATATACAGTGACGGATCCAAAAATTTTAATAATGGGGTAAAAATATACTAAAATAAAATTTATTAATATTAATATTTATATTATGTAATATAAAATTAGAGATATAAAAATTAAAAAGAATTAGTGTACAACTTCTTTTTAAAAAAATACTTTTTATTATAAATAATTTCTAAAAAATAAATTTTTTTGTTATATTCTAAAATCTGAACTCAAAATCTTAGTTAAATTATAAATAACTTATTATTCCATGTTCTCAACTAACTGCATTTTTATTATTTTTATATATTTAATAAATAAAAGAATTAATCAATAGACACGTTAAATTTATTAATACACTAGTATTTATAATTTGAAGTTTGAATTATATTTAAGTACCAAAAGATTTAACTCTATGGATTATCTCCTACTCAATTAAAAAATTCATTAATTTATTATAATATTTATGAAAAAAATAATTTTTTAAACAAAAATAACGGTACAAACAAGACTGTTTCAAAGTTAAAATATATAACATTAATTAATAGATAGATAAATAAATAATGTTCTTTTTTATATCAAATAATTTTTGAAGGAAAAAAAAAGACATTGATAATTTTATGTGTGTTTAAAAAATTAAGTTTTTAATTTGGTAATTAATAATTAGTTAGTTTAAAAAAAGTACCTTATCATTACTTATTAATTTTTTTTATTGAGTTGATTCATTTATTTTTAGTTTTAATATTAAATCAGATTTAACAAGATAAATACTGCTTCATGTTAAGTTTAATTAAATAAAATATTTTTTAAGTTTAATTACTCTGTTGGTCCCTATAGTTTCACAAAATTTTCAATTAAGTCCCTATACTTTTTTTTCTTTTAATTGGGTCCCTATACGTTAATTTTTTTCAATTTAGTCCCTACCGTGACAAAAAGTCTAAAATAACAGAATATTCTCTTAAAAAAAATGAATATTCTCTCTTTTAGGATAGCAAGACACTCTTATATTTTTTAAATTCCAAAAAAACCCTTCTCACTTCTACACTCACATATCCTTAGCCCTAATCTCTACATCGAGCTCTCTCCGGATCTTCCGCACGCTGCCCTCTCGCCGCGCCTCCTCCTCTCGGCATCCCTGTCGTGCCGAGCTTCCATATCCATGCTCTTGGTGACACTACCAATGGCTGCAATTCCATGGGTCCTCACTTCAATCCTCTTAACAAACACCATGGAGCTCCTGCCGATCATCACCGTCATGCTGGTGATTTGGGTAACTGATAAACCACTATTTTATGGTTTATCTGGTGCTAATTTGAGTGGTTTTTATCAGCTTTTCACCCACTTATTCATATGATTTGCATGGTTTTACAATTCCTTCCTAGATTTATTCTATGATTGAAAACTTGCTTCCTAAAGCTTTAAATTGTGTATTTTAATTTCTCCTTTATACCATTCGATGTCGTGATCTGTGCATTAAGTGTTTCAGGCTTTATAAGGCAGGAATGGCTTAGAGAATGGATAGGAAGCTTGCAAAAATGGAAGGAGCACGAGAAATAGAGGAGACAACCAGCGAGAAGTGACGCACACGCATGGCTCACACGTGCGCGCAAAACGGAGAAAATCACAGCGATGCGTACGCGTGCTCGACGCGTACGCGTGAAAGCAGATCAGCACAATGACACAAGCGCGCGCCTGACGCGCACGCGTGGAAAGGGAATTCAGCCAGTGACGCGTACGCATAACCGACGTGTACGCGTGACGTGCGCGATCTGCAGAAAATTCTGAAAATGTTGGGGGCGATTTCGGGCCGCATTTTGACCCAGTTTTCGGCCTAGAAACACAGATTAAAGTCAGGGAACATGCAGAGTCTCAAGACACGGCTCATAATTCATAATTTTAGTTTTAGATGTAGTTTTTAGAGAGAGAGGTTCTCTCCTCTCTCTTAAGTTTTAGGATTAGGATTCTTTTTATTTTTATTACTCCAATACCAGGTTCAATATTTCCCTTTAATTAATATTTCTCTTCTATTTTTATTTTATTCCAATGCTTTTACTTGTTAATATTCCAATTTAGCTTACGAACCTTTTTATGTCAAGATTTGAATATTCTATTTAATGTTATTTGAGGTATTTCAGATTTGATTTTGCTTTATTTTATTTATGCTTTTAATTTAATTTAAGGTATTTTTCCTTTTGGTTTTGGTTAAGTGATTAATAACACTTGAGTTATCAAACTCAGCTATTGATTGAAATTGGAATTCCTTGCTGGTTAATTTGTACTCCAATAACTCTAGTCTTTCTATAGGAATTGACTAGGACTTGAGGATCAAATTAATTAGTCCACTTGACTCTCCTTT
The DNA here is from genome assembly GCF_003086295.3 of Arachis hypogaea. NCBI lineage: Eukaryota > Viridiplantae > Streptophyta > Magnoliopsida > Fabales > Fabaceae > Arachis > Arachis hypogaea. The sequence goes on along the minus strand of NC_092050.1, from coordinate 140,484,898 downwards.
GTTTAGTAAGGGTTAATTAAAGTGGGAGCAGAGTCCAATTCTCATCACATCTGATAAGGATAACTAGGATAGGACTTCAATTTCTTATACCTTGCCAAAAGCTTTTATTATTATTAATTTATTTTTTTTGTTATTTAAATTGCTTGTTCCCTATTTCAAAAACCAAAAAATATATCTTTTTACATAACCAATAATAAATCATACCTCCCTGCAATTCCTTGAGAAGACAACCCGAGGTTTCAATACTTCGGTTATCAATTTTATTGGGTTTTGTTACTTGTGACAACCAAACTTTTGTACGAAAGGATTCTCTGTTGGTTTAGAAACTATACTTACAACGCGATTATATTTTGATAAAATTTCTTTACCGATAGAAAATCCGATCGTCAAAAATGGCGTCGTTGCCGGGGAATTGCAAACGTGTGCCTTATTATTGGTTATTGTAAATATTTTTATTTTGCTTGTTTATTTGTTTTTATTCTTATTTTTAAATTTTATTAGTTACTATGAGTTATCACCCCCCATCACTTTGAGTTTGGTTCTAATGCTGTTGTAAGGAATGGAAGCTATAACAGGAACATGCATCAAGGTCAGAACAATCAGAGATGGATGGAGCCACGAGGATCTGGTCAACCCTTTAGGCAACAACACCTTCCAAACTACCATGGACAACGACCATTTACCAATGCATGTCGAGATAATAGTTATGGTGGACCCTCTTGTAATTACCGACAAGCCCCGCCATATTCCTATGAACCACCTCCTCAACACAGCTTTGAACCACCACACTCACAAGTCCCCTACCACCATTAACCTCCATATGACCCTAACCCGTATCCACCCCAATTCCAACCCAATTATTCCCAAGAACCACCACTTTCCTATGCGCCATGTTCATATCCATCGTCCCAAGAAACAAGGGAGCAACTCAAGGAAATATTTGAAAGATTTCATGCCACACTTCACTAATTGAATCAAGCGATAAATAGACTACCTTCCCGACGTTCGGACACTCAAGGAACCTCCATGGCTTCATATGGACAATCTAATGAAGAACGTAGCATGAAGGAGACACTAGAAACTTCGGTGGACAGTAAGGAGCATGACTTTGTATTGGAACAATTGGAGGAAGCCGTAATTATTGAAGAGGTAGAAGTGGTTGAAGACTTAGGAGATGCTGAACCTCCATGGGAACCTCCAGTCATAGAACCTCCCTCCAAGAAGCTTGAAATTGATGTTGAGGAGGGTGTATAACCTCCAAGGCATATCATGGTTGAAGACTTTGAAGAGGTTGATCAAGAGATGGATTCAATCATTGATGAATTCTTATATGCAATTGAATCTTCTCCCATTAGACTTGACATGGAGACTAAGGAAGAAGAAGCACAACCTCCCATGCCCTTGGTGAACAATGAAGAAGAGATCGAATTGGAAGAAAGCTACCAAGAGGAAGAGGTTGAAATTGAAGAAACTTGCAAGGAGGTGGAAGTTGTCAAAGAAGAGCCCAAGGGAATGAAGCTGAAAATCACCCTGCCAAAGTTGTTGGAGGCCTCTCCCCCAAAGCCATCACCATCCATCCCTTCATTCAAGTGGGTAAATATCTCATCTCTAAGCTTAATTAGCTCACTTGAATATGCTTTACTTGAGACAGATGGTCAGCTTAGAGCTCTTTGTGGCTTTAAGAGTGAGAGGGAGATGATTAGTGGTAGGACTCGTCATGCAAGATTCAATATGGTGGAAAGCTCAAAGTTTAAATGCAAAGGTTGGTGTAAAGCTCAACTGAATGGGTCTAGAAAGTTGTTTGGCCGCTTTAGTGAGAATCCAGATTGCTTGCTACCCGGATGGAATCATGATGATCAACAAGAAGACGGGTGCAAAGGGAAGATCTGGGACCCCGGAATTCAGTCTAGAAATCAACACTCTTGGGGCCTTGTCACTTGCTTTAACCTGCTTGAAGGCTTTTTGCGCCTAGTTTGGGATCCCGGAGGCCATTAAAATTCCAAACAGTGGTGGAGATTTTTGGATGAATACAAGCACAAGCCACTATAGCAGGAAGCTCACCAAATGTCCAACTTAAGGACTTTAACTAAAAGTTCTAGGTAGGAGACAACCCACCATGGTATGATCGTTCCTTTTTCAATTATAATTTTATTTAGTTTTGTTTGTTTTTGAGTTTTATTTTATTTTATTTCATTGAACCTAGAATTATTCATAACATCCACATCAGCATTACATTTTGCATCCTGCATAAAAAAAAACACGCACGCGACGTGTAAGCGTCGCTGACGCGTCCGCGTCACAGGTGCATTAGGAAGAAAAGAAAAGTGAATAGAAAGTCACGCGAAAGCATGGTTGGAGGCGTGCCTTAGGAACAAACATGCCCACGCGACCGCGTCGCTGACGCAGTCGCGTCATTTTGAAAAATAGCCTCCCACGCATCCGCGTCACCCACGCGAACGCGTGACCCTGCAAAATCGACGTAAAGAGGTGTATGGCAGTAAGTTATGATGGAGTGGGACTGGAATGATGCTAGAAGCACCAGCCCTATCACGCGACCGCGTGTCCCACGCGGCCGCGTCGTTTTCAAAAGATGGCCATTCACGCGATCGCGTCAACCACGCGAACGCGTCACCCTAAATTTTGGCAAAATGAGTTTCAAACAGAGAGTTGCGCGAACGCGAGGCTGCACTCGCGCCAATCACACAAAGCAGGCCACGCGACCGCGTCACTTGAACATTTCACACACCACGCGATCGCGTGACCCACGCGTCCACGTCGCCTGCGCCGCCCAACTTATCCAGATCAGCGCCAATTATCTTATCTTTTCTTTTCTAATCCTAATTTCTTCTATCTTTTCTTCTTTCTTCCTTCTATCCTACTTTCCTTTTCTTCATCTCTTTAACTTCTCATCCTTCTTTTCTTTCATTCTATTTTACTTAATTTACTTGCATACTTTCATTCATTGCATTTTAATTTTGTGCATATTTCTATTTTCTTTTCTAAATTTTTTATTTTTCCATTGGTGTTAAATTTTCTTATTCAACTGTTGCATCTTTTCTTAAATTATTCCGGTACTTCATGACTTGTTTTATTCTGATTGGGAATTATTATTCATAAGTCAATGCTAATTTTTGTAATACTGGTATTTCTTTTGCATTGATATGTACTTATACTATCTTGCATTACCCACACTCTCTCCCCTGTTGTTGCAAATTTTATGCCATGTGCTTCTATTATTTTCTCACTTGCATGTTGTAGCTACCATGTAATTGAGATCCTCATTATTTGGCATTAACCTAACCATATTTTATTTATTTTCTTATCTTTATTTTTGTATTACTTTTCTTCTTTTTCCTCTTCTTTCAGGCTGGCCACAGAGAAAGAAAAAGGGAAAGCTTCTCAAAGGGGCAACAAACAAGTCCATCTGCACAATCTTTGGAGAAAAGTGTCAGTTGGAACAACCCGTCCACTTGCACATCTTAGCATGCACCGAGGACGGTGCAATCTTTAAGTGTGGGGAGGTCGATACCGACTTCCAGGGATTAGTTACCTTCTTTTCAACACCAATATTCTATTTTCTTTGTTTGTTCACGGTTGCATTTGCATATTTGATTGCATGTTTGTTTGATTTTATGCATTTAGTTACTACTTGGTTGAAGTAATATTTTCTTTTTCAAGAAATTTTTATAGTATTTCACTAATTTAAATTGAAAAATTTTTGTTAAATTTGTTTGAAGTTGTATCTGGAACATGAATTATAGCTAAGAACACACAACCTGTGAGATTTTGAGCTTATTTATATGGTTACATTATTTAACCATAAATTTTTATTCTTGTGTGTTTTCTTCCCTATGATTGCAATCTTTGCTTTGTTCCATTCTATATGTCCACTATTTAGTGTATTTACATGCTTGCATATGATTGAGGCCATTGTTTGATTTTAGCTCACATATCCCAAATAAGCCTACCCTTTAAATTACCTTTGTTAGCCACTTTGAGCCTTTTAATCCCATCTATTCTATATTTCACCACATCACTAGCCTTAAGCGGAAAAATAATTAAATATCCCAATTGAATCTTTGGTTAGCTTAAGATAGAAATTGTGTGTTAATTAAGTATGGGAAAATTGTGGGAACATGGGTTAATAAGGGAATGTGTCATGATAAAATAATGGGAATTTGGGTACCTACTCATGTGAAACTAGAAAAATTAAAAATCCATATGCATTGATAAGCTATGTTTATTTTCATGTTCAAAAAAAAAAAGAGAGAAAAATCCAAAAATATTCAATAAATAAGTAAATAAACAAGGGGACAAAATTACCCCAATGTTAAGTTTAATAAAAGATCAATACATATGTGATAATAAAAAAAAATTTTTAAAAAAAGGTTTATGCATGAGTATGAGATGAAAAAAAATGGGAATTTTGGGTAGCTAGGTATGATTTTAGAATTACATAGAGTGTGTGTGTTAGGTGAGAGTTTAGGTTAGTCAAAGATTCATATTACTGCTCACTTGGCCATACATGTATCCTTACCTTTACCTCAGCCCCATTACAACCCTGAAAAGACCTCGTGATGTTTGCATTGGTATGCTAAATATTTGTTGATTGGTTAGATGAAGAACAAGGTTTAGAAAGCATGACTAGAGAAGAATAGAGTGATTGACCCTAGACACTTGAGAATTAGAGTGATATACACTACCAGTGAGGGTTCAATGCTTGATTCTATGTTCCCTGCTTTCATGAGCTCACTTCTTACAAGTTTACTTGCTTTCTTATTGTATGATTTGAATTAGTGAAAATTGGTTTGTATTTGTCTTGGAGAACTTGTTTGCTTTTAACCAAGTAGGTAGAATCATTTTAGCAAATCGTTGCATTTATATTTAGGTTGCATTTCATGAGTCTTACTGTCCCTTATTAATTCTCTTTGTCTCCTTGAGCTTAGCATGAGGACATGCTAATGTTTAAGTGTGGGGAGGTTGATAAACCACTATTTTATGGTTTATCTGGTGCTAATTTGAGTGGTTTTTATCAGCTTTTCACCCACTTATTCATATGATTTGCATGGTTTTACAACTCCTTCCTGGATTTATTCTATGATTGAAAACTTGCTCTCTAAAGCTTTAAATTGTGTATTTTAATTTCTCCTTTATACCATTCGATGCCGTGATCTGTGCGTTAAGTGTTTCATGCTTTATAAGGCAGGAATGGCTTAGAGAATGGAGAGGAAGCTTGCAAAAATAGAAGGAGCACAAGAAATAGAAGAGACAACCAGCGAGAAGTGACGCGCACGCATGGCTCACGCGTGCGCGCAAAATGGAGAAAATCACAGCGACGCGTACGCGTGCTCGACGCGTACGCGTGCTCGACGCGTACGCGTGAAAGCAGATCAGCACAACAACGCGAGCGCAAGCCTGACGCGCACGCGTGGAAAGGGAATTCGGCCAGTGACGCGTACGCGTACGCGTGACGTGCGTGATCTGCAGAAAATTCAGAAAACACTGGGGGCAATTTCGGCCGCATTTTGACCCAATTTTTGGCCCAGAAACACAGATTAAAGTCAAGGAACATGCAGAGACTCAAGACACGGCTCATAATTCATAATTTTAGTTTTAGATGTAGTTTTTAGAGAGAGAGGTTTTCTCCTCTCTCTTAAGTTTTAGGATTAGGATTCCTTTTATTTTTATTACTCCAATACCAGGTTCAATATTTTGATTTAATTAATATTTCTCTTCTATTTTTATTTTATTCCAATGCTTTTACTTGTTAATGTTCCAATTTAGTTTACGAACCTTTTTATGTCAAGATTTGAATATTCTATTTAATGTTATTTGAGGTATTTCAGATTTGATTTTGCTTTATTTTATTTATACTTTTAATTTAATTTAAGGTATTTTCCCTTTTGGTTTTGGTTAAGTGATTAATAACACTTGAGTTATCAAACTCAGCTATTGATTGAAATTGGAATTTCTTGCTGGTTAATTTATACTCCAATAACTCTAGTCTTTCCATATGAATTGACTAGGACTTGAGGATCACATTAATTAGTCCACTTGACTCTCCTTTTTTTAGCAAGGGTTAATTAAAGTGAGAGCAAAGTCCAATTCTCATCACATCTAATAAGGATAACTAGGACAGGACTTCAATTTCTTATAACTTGCCAAAAGCTTTTATTATTATTAATTTATTTTTCTTGTTGTTTAAATTGCTTGTTCCCTATTTCAAAAACCCAAAAATATATCTTTTTACATAACCAATAATAAATCATACCTTCCTGCAATTCCTTGAGAAGACGACCCGAGGTTTCAATACTTCGGTTATCAATTTTATTGGGTTTTGTTACTTGTGACAACCAAACTTTTGTACGAAAGGATTCTCTGTTGGTTTAGAAACTATACTTATAACGCGATTATATTTTGATAAAATTTCTTTACGGATAGAAAATCCGATCGTCAATAACATTCTTGCAGCCCTGATGGTATGATTTTTTTTCAATTCTTTCTATCAATTGATTTTTCTCCTAACAACACATTTTGTTCTTTTCTCATTCAGGGGTTGCTGAGATTTCTATCACAGATTCACAGGTAATTACTCAACTAAACTTTGGTTATTACTGTGTTTGTAGAATTTAAATTTGACATCTTTTTTGTTGTATAATTCATATTTCAATTTGATAAATGAACCCTTAATTGTACTTATCTCTTTCAACTTTAAATGTAGTTTAATTGGATCTAGAATGCTTTAGTTCTTCTTTCTGATGCCTTTCCGTTCTCGATGTAGATTCCGTTGAGTGGAGTGCATTCCATACTTGGCAGGGCGATTGTTGTGCATGCTGATCCTGATGACCTTAGAAGGGGTAAGATAGGCCAAGTAGTTGAACATATCAATGTGATTTACTCTTCCTTTACTCCATAACCGTTACTACTCTTGGATTATTTTTCCTCAATATTGAGATGTTGAAAGAGAGAATTATTTTTTGTTTGATTGATAATTAAATTGTCCCGGCATGTTAACAGCTCTTTATTTTTCGTAGGAATTGAGCCCTGGACTTTCGTTCAGAGGTTAGGAGAAGCTGTTTCATTCCAGCAGGTTGTCCTCACCAAGTTAGAAATCTGAAGGTAAGAACATACATGATGCATTAATGATTAGGCACATCTTTAGTGTATTGAGTTGTTTCTTTATATATCTGCAGTATTTTAATTCAATAAAAATGTAAAGAATTTTCTTTTGTGAAGTGAGCCGGATAAAATTGCTAATCATATTCAAAATAGTTATCCCACAACCATTCTAGCCATCACGCCAAATCTGGAGGATAATTTTACAACTTTAAATTTAGGAATAGAACCAGATATCGGCTTCTCAAAAGGCCTATTTCTGCTTATTAAGAATTTGTTTTTGTATATCAGAAGTTTATTGTCACTAACTAATTTGTTTAAATTTGATAGTTCCAGCATGAACTTTACGTGTCCTTTATATTGCGAGCTTAATAGTTTTTTGTTGGTGTATAATGTAAATGCTTTACACTTTTTGAATTGCTGTGTTATTTACACCAGGTGAAGAAAATTATAGTACACACAATGAAATATGTGGTTGAAAATTTGGAGAAAGCACGGTTAGTGTTTGCGATCTTTACTCCTATCTGGTCTGCATTGTGATGCATGCATGATTTGATTACAATATTCACTTTGATAAGGCATTGTTAGATTATTGTTTCTAGGTTCATAAATCATGACTATAAATTTAAGTTTATTATTTGATTTACTAAATTGGTGATTTTTATATAGGTCTGAGAAAAGTGAGGTTCAGGATGGTTGCATATATTTACTGATGAACTGAAGTCTGCTCTCTCTGCTCTCTCATAATTCTTCTCGGCTCAAAATTGTCTGTTATCAATGTTATTATTGATCTCTATGCTAGTTCAAGGAGTGAGAGGCTGCAACACGAGAACTGATTTTCAAATTTTAAATTTCAATAACACAAATTACATAGCCTTGTGGTTTTTTATTGTGTACCATGATATGATAAAGACACAAATTATATTCTATGAATCCATACAAATGTAAAATGTTACATTATCATAATGAATACTTGAAGGATGAAAAGTGAATTTTATATATGCTTATTACTATTATTTATATTTCATTTTATCGATTCTTTTTTTTAGGTTCTTAAGATAAGGTATTTTGAAAGTCAAAAAAAGAAGAAGGTATTTTTGGTACAATTTGTATATAAATAAGCAAAAGAATAATAGTGACAAAATAAAATGGATTATAAGAATATTTTTCATGTCTTAAAATCATTGAATAGGGATTATAAGAATATCTTTCATTGAATATTTATAGTTTCACCGAATTTTCAATTAAGTCCTTATATTTTTTTTTGTTTTCAATTAGGTCCTAAGGGTATAAAAGTAATTTCACAATTCACTAACATTTTTTTGACGTTTAATGTTAATAGGGACTAAATTGACAAAAAAAATTAACGTATAGAGACCCAATTAAAAGGAAAAAAAGTATAAGAACCTAATTGAAAATTTCGCGAAACTATAGAGACCAATAGAATAATTAAACCTATTATTTAAAGATAAATTCTAAAAGAATCGTCTATAATTTATTATGAAAAAAAAAATAACAGCATAATAAGAATAAATATATATAGTATATAGATATATATAATTTTTAGTTTTTCTTCAAAATTCCAATGGGGCAAGTGCCCTCTCTCCTTCTAAGGTAGGTATGTGCCTGATTATATATAGGAATCACACAGTGACCTCGAAACAAGCTCGAGTTTACTCAAAGATACAAACCTTAGGAAGAGAAGAATAAACATCACGGACGGTGTTCGTAAGAATTCGGAAACCTTAAGCCTAATTCCATTTCACACAATACACTCCCTCACCCTTTCACCAAAAACAGTCGCCGTCACCCTCGTTACCCACACACGAAGAAGGAAAAAATAAAAAGAAAAGATAAGAGAGGGAGAAACGGAGAGGGGGAAAACGAAAGGGAGAAAAGGAAGGAGAGGGATGGCGCGGTGGGCGTCACTGTCACCGTCGCTGCCTCTGTGCCATTGAGAGGAGAGAGCCCGCAGAGAGAGGGAGATGGCGCGGTGGGCGTCACTGCCACCGTCGCTGCCGCTGTGCCATTGAGAAGAGAGAGCCCGCAGAGAGAGGGAGGGAGGGAGAGAGAGGGAGGAGGAGGAGCCGTCGAGCCACACGTTGCGTTGAACGTCGTCGAGAGAGGGAGGAGCACGAGCTGGAAGGGGGTGTCGCTGACGTCCCGCGTCGTCGCATCTCGCCACGCCATCGCCGTTCATCGTTTCCAGTCGTCGCCGCCGCCGTCGTGTCGCCATTGCCGTCGCCCGTCGCGGGAGAGAGGAGACGCGCGAGTTAGGGACGCACGCAACGGAGAGGAGATGTGCGTGGAGAGAGAAGGCGTCGCGGGGTGGTTCTGCCGCTTATGAAGCTCGCCGGAGTTGTTCGGAGGTTGCTGCTGCTCTATCTGGTCCTGTTTTGAGCTGCGCCGCGATGTCTGTGGCCACTGGGAACGGTGATGTGGCCGCTAGAGTCACCGGCCGGAGTTGCTACTGTCCAGTTCAATTGTTCCTCCTTAATTACGATAAGCGTTTTTGTTCTGGAAGCTTTGAAATCAACATTCTATTATGTTTGCTTAAAGATTCTGAAGTTTTGGTATCGTAGAGTCGAGTTAAGGTCATTGCATGTTGCAATTAAAGTTGTTTCTGTTGCTGTAGAAATAAGACGGAGCTGTAGTTGTGGAGAAGAAGGGACTTTTGACGCGTTTGGTGAATATTAAGGTTGCAGGAAGATTTGGGGAACAAAATTTTAGAATTTAGTTTGTGTGTATGCTTTAAATCTTTTTCAATGTGTATTTGTTTTATAATTTGGATTTTGAAGTTTAAGACTAATGTAATAGTAGTTGGTTTGCATGGACTATCGAATTTTTATTAATATTGTTATTTATAGTTTTTGTAGTTGTTATACCTTAAATGCAATTTCCTAAATGTCATATTGTTCAATTGATAATTTATAGATTTAGTTAATATGTTTTCGGGTATATGATAAATTTATCATTAATAAAAAATTTTAAATATTTTTATTTAATGAAGATAAAATACATACATTAAAAATTTGAATATTTATATTTTCAATAAAAACTTTTCACTAATAACAAGTTTATCGTATGATCTTAAAAATTACTATACATGTTAGCTAAATTCATAATTTATTTTAGATAAAGAAACTAAATATATAATAACCTAAGTTCATTATATTAATAAAGTCATGTATTAATAAATCTAAAAATATTATGTTTGGAAAATATTAAAATAATTTTGGTGATTATCTTTATTATTTTCAAATAATATTTATATTCATTAAATTTTAGGATATTTCTATCAGTATTGTAAAAGTTGTTCTCATTTAAAATTGGTTTAATTATTCTGTTGGTCCTTATAATTTTGTGAAATTTTCAATTAGGTCCTTATATGTTTTTTCTTTTTAATTTGATCCCTATACCAAATTTTTTTTTTTCAATTAAGTCCCTCTTAGTTAGGGGTGGCAAACGGGTCTAAACCCGCCGGGCCGCCCCGCGTAACCCGCCGAAAAAGGCGGGTCAGGCTGGAAATTGGGACCGCCAAATAGCAAAAACCCGCCTAACCCGCACCGCTTAAACTGCGAGCTTTGGCGGGGCGGGGCGGGCTTCCCCGCCGGGCTTAGTGTTTTTTTAGTGAGGGGGTATTTTTACAATTTTTTGGCCAAAACCTAACTTCTCCCAACCTAACTTACAAGAGTATGAAGATAAAAATTGAGTGGTTTGGATTATGTTTATGTTATTTTGGAGACAATATTTATAATTATGTTTTAAATTATGTTTATTTTGCTTTGGAGAGAATATTTATATTTATGTTTTGGATGAAAACTTGGTTTATAATTATGTTTATTAGATATTTATAATTACAAAGATTTTATTGTTTATGAATATAAAAAATATAATTTTTTATGCCTTTAGAAATTATAATAGTTAAAAGTAAAAAATAGAAGAGATTTTTTTATATCTTTATATATATTATTTAATAGTTAAAAGTAAAAAAAAAAGGGTATTTGGCGGGCTTAGCCCGCCGGCCCGCCAGCCCGCCGTTAGGCGGGGCGGGCTAGGATTTTGGGACCGCCTCACTAGGCGGGGCGGGGCGGGGCGGGCTTTCCCGCTTGCCACCCCTACTCTTAGTAGTAATTGGCTTAATTTTATAGGGACCCAACTAAAAAAAAAGAATTGGTACAGGAACCTAAATAAAAAGAAAAAAAAGTGTAAGAATCTAATTAAAAAAAAAATTTGGACAAGAACTCAATTAAAAGAAAAAAAAGTATAGAATAAAATCTGTATTATTAATTAAAATTCTGATTATTATCTGAGTTGAGAAACTAATTTAATTAAAAATTTTGTGTAAGGATATTCTATTTTCACAAGTGTAATAAAAATAAAATTTTTACAATCTATATATATTTATATATTATAATAATTATACAGTGAATATAAAAAATAAAATTGCCTTTAACAACAGAATCTATGTTTGTAATTGTTTTGGTTTTTTTTTTTAATTATTATTAGTGTTAGTGGTATTGTTCATATTGTTATCGATTAATATTGTGCAAGAAAAAAAATGACATGAAATTATACATATAATTTCTATACACAAATGGACATTTCAATTTGATATTATTAAATGTAAATATTAAAAAAAAATGAACTTATTGGGCTTGGACTAGTAAAATAATACAAGTAGAAACAAATCAAACAATTAAACAAATAATCTCGCATAGATTAGTCCTTGACCTACTGAGTTATAATCTCGCGATGGATTAGTCTTGACCTACCGGTTGGAGGATACCGTGGAAAACAAAAAAAACAAATAATCTCGAACAAGCTTGATACTACCCTCACTCTCTCGGGTAGAGAGCACTCTTCCATTTTACGATACTCTCCTTCATTGCAAGAATGTTATCATTGTTCTCATTCTAACGAATAATGTTAAGGTATGCTCTTCAAATCCCAAATTCTGTTTCCCACTCTGCTCTCCGTCTTTGCTTCCCTTCAACTTCATCCCTACACTCTCACTCTCATCCCCAATCGCTTGATGAAGCTGTTGATTCCTTCACTCGCATGCTCTCTATGCGTCGTACTCCTCCCATCATCCAATTTAACAAGATTTTGGGATCCCTTTCCAAGACGAAGCATTTCCACGCTGCCGTTTCCTTTTTCAGCAATTGCAAGCCAGAGGAATCGCTCCCGACTTATTTACTTTGAGCATCGTAATTAATTGTTGTTGCGGCATGGGTCGTATGACGCTTGCTTTCTCTGTATTGGCCAAGATTTTCAGGACGGGTTTTCAGCCTGATACCATAACATTGAATACACTCATTAAAGGTCTCTCTCTCTCTCTGGTAAGGTTGAAAAAGCACTGCACTTTCATGACAGAGTGCTGCTGGCTCATGGATTTCACTTCGACCAAGTCACTTATGGGACGTTGATCAACGGGCTCTGTAAGACCGGGCATACATCAGCTGCTATTCAAGTGTTGAGAAAGATCCCACGGTATGGCATTGCTCCTGATGTCGTCATGTACAACGCAATTATTGATAGCTTGTGCAAGGTTACGCTTGTAAGTGATGCTTTTCATTTATACTCTGAAATGCTTGCTAAGGGAATCTCTCCCGATGTTATCACGTACAACACTCTAAGATTGTGCCTTGCGGGCCAACTTAAGGAAGCCATTGATTTACTAAATCATATGATTCTCATCAACATTACTCCAGATGTTCATACCTATAGTACTTTGATGGATGGGCTATGCAAGGAAGGAAAGATCAAAGATGCTAAGAATGTGTTGGCTATGATGATTAAAGATGGTGTGAAACCAGATGTGGTTACTTATAATTGTTTAATGGATGGGTATTGCTTGGTTAATGAGGTCAATAAGGCAAAATTTGTATTCAACACAATGGCCCAAAGTAGAGTGTCACTTGATGTTCAAAGTTACAGTATCATGATTAATGGCTTGTGCAAGAGTAAAATGGTCGATGAAGCCTTGAATCTCTTTGAAGAAATGCGTTGTAAATACTTGGTTCCAAACACGGTAACTTACAACACTCTTATTGATGGCTTGAGCAAATCGAAGAGAATCTCTTGTGCTTTGGAGATTCTTGTCGAGATGCATGATAGAGGTCAACCTGCTACTGTAGTCACTTACAGTTCCTTATTGGATGCGATGTTCAAAAACCAACAACTTGACAAGGCACTTATGTTATTCAATCAAATGAAAGAGTGTGGCATTGATCCAGATATATGTACATACAACATACTTATAGATGGCCTGTGCAAAAGTGGAAGATTCGAAAATGCAAAAGAGATTTTTCAAGATCTTTCAATTAAAGGCTGTTCTCCAAATGTGAGGACTTACAATATTATGATCAATGGGCTCTGCAAAGAGGGCTTGTTTGAAGAAGCATTAGCCCTGCTGTTGGAAATGGAACACAATGGTTGCTTAACAGATGCTGTGACTTTTGAAACTGTTATTCGTGCTTTGTTTGAAAAAGATGAGAATGACATGGCAGAGAAACTTCTTCGGGAAATGGTTGCTAGAGGCTTATTGAATTGATAAAAAAAAGGGTAATATACATCAACTCAATTTGAAATTACGTCTCATTGTTGCTGAATATGTATCATGGTTCTGTAAATTCGTATCATGGTTCTGTAAATTCTGTGTCTGTTGGGTCAGAGGACTTTGGCAATGCCATAACATCAATCAATTTTCCACTTTCGATTTTTGCAATTGCTATTAACCTTTTTAATTCCACTACTTTATTGATTCTTTAGATGATATTCTTAGATATAGCTTATAGATTTAGTGTTTAAAGTCTCTTTATAGCAATGGAGTGTTTTTTACTGTTATTCTATGAGATCATATATTATCATGCTACAAACTAAGCAAAACTAAAAAGATTGAAAATTTTGTTTTGTTGTTTGTTTTCTGCTATTCAGTTGTGCAACTTATTTTTCCGTATCTTTGTAGGTACTGCATATATATATATATATATCGAAATAATTCGTATCACTGTTTTATCATAAGCAACCACGAGCTATTGTTTATTTGATTAAATCCTCCGGGAATTGTTGTAAAAGGAAATTTAAGTAGGTACTAAGTATTTATTCTTAGGCTATATAGTTTTCACTTCCATCTTAAAAATAAAATCCACTTCTAGAATGCATGTCCCCTCTTTTCATCAACCTAAGCAACATTGAGTCAAGGTTAATATGGTTCAGTTATCTCAAAACTTGTGGCCATTTTCTTAATTAATGCTACTCAATTGTATTGCTTGGAAATTGCTTCTGCTGAAAATTTGTACATTATGAAATACATTTTAGGAGAATGTTTTTCTGTTAATTCTTAGATAAATGACCTCATTATTTCTTGTTCAGACATTACTCCATTGTCTCTTAAGTCTCTGTTTATTAGCATTTTAAAAGAAGTTACTGACTTGGAGTTTTGTTATGTGGTGTTGTGATGGGGGTGTTAAAAGTGAAACAATATAGAATTCTTTGGAATTGCAGTTGATTTTATTTGGTGAATTTCTTTGCATAATTATTGTATTTATTTATTTATTTACTTTCAATCAGATGGGTAAATACCAATCCACCGTGTTATATGTATAAATTTAATTGGCTTTATATTAGTCCAAACTATGTTGAAGCTCTCTAGTGTGAATTTTCCTTTATACTTCGATTTCTATTCGGCCTATTCGGAATAAATTGTGAGACACTAGAATTCTTCAGAATCATACTCACTGGATTTTAAACTTCAAAATTCACTTTTCTCATGAAACTCAAACAACAATCACTTCATCTCAAACGGATAAAATATTGATGTTGCTATAAACTTTGCAAAGTCAATCTTTGCATTATAATTATGTTCTTCATTTATATACTTCCATGCTAACTTGTGTGGTTCGTGCTGCATAAAACAGTACTCCAAATAAACATTTGTTACTGCAAAGGGCATAATTTTGCTGTATGGTAAGAGTATATGAATATACAATGTGTTTCGGATATTGCAAGTTTATCAACAAGAAGATATCTCTGTCATCAAGAGTTGTTTCAGACTCTACAGAAAGGGAAAATTTTAATATAGTTAACCAATTCTTTGTTCATTTTCACTGAATAGTATTATTTATTTATTTTTTCAGTTTTCGTTATGCAATCTGCAATGGAGTTCTTTTCAGGTTCTACCATTTGTAGGCACAGGTAATTTAACTTTTATGTCATTGAGAAGTTGCGGTTCTACCTTGGAGCAGAAGAAAAAATTGATGGTGCTGGTAATTATTGGCGCTATAAATAGTGACCGCTAGTATATTTAATATTTAATATTTATTATGAAATGTAAATATAAAATTTACTAATATTATATGATAATTTTTGTGTAAATATTATATGATAATTTGTTATTTATTGTTAATTTTCTAGTATTAGTTCCTGCAAAATTTCATAGGTTAAGTTTCAACTAATCAATTTATAAGAAGTTATTATATTGTACATGTAACTAATTTTTTATTTTATTGAATTTGAATTATATTGTTAATTGTTGTCTTATATATTATTGAATTTGAATTAAATAGTAATGTCAGGTGACTTCTAGTCTAGTTAATACAATATATTTCTAGTTATGCAAGAAAGAACACAATACTTGAGTGTCTTTCGTCTCCACTACCTCAATATATCAAATCTATTAAAATCTTTTGTTACATGATCTTTCAGATACCTATCAATCTCATTCTTATTGAGTTCACTTGGTTTTATTTTCTGTGTTTGCTTCCATTTTCTCAAAGGATCTTCAATCATAATGCTATTATTGTCACTTATCTCTAAATTAGAATTTGGTTTAATATCTAAAAAAAACTTAGCATTTTGAGTGATCGCTAATTTTGCCTCCAAATACTAATTTTTCCTGCACATATTCTTCTAATTCCTAATTTTCAACAATCATCATTCAATCATAATTTTTCTCTCCAAATAAATTTTTTTTTATCACCATCATTCAACAATGGCGAACACTTTCAGGACTCCAATAATAGTACTACACCTCCAGCATCTTTGTACTTTAGGCTATCACCTAAACACAAGAATATACAATGTTATGATAAAGGTGAAAATGAACAAGCACTGAAATATCTTCATGAAATGATTGTTAGAGGCTTATTGAAAAGACAATAGGAGAAATAAATCAACTCAAATTAATAAATTTTCTGTTGTCAAAATTTGTACAGAACTTGGTGAATTTTATATCTATTGGGTTGGAGGATTTGGGAAATGCCATGAACTCACTATCACCTTGATTTTGGTTATCTCACTGTTGTTGAATTAATTTTGAACTTGTGTTATTGGCTGATTTTTTACTCTTTGTTACCATGGCTATCATGCATCCTGTTTTGGTGAATATTCCTAGTTGTAACTGTGCTTAAGATTTCTTGATAGTAATTAAGAGCTCATGAATGGTCTGATGAGCAACTGTGCTTTATTTGACTAAATCTTCCTAGAATTCTTCTAAAAGATATGCGGTGGCAAGATTAATGACATGGATATATGATTTTCACTGCCGTCTTTAAAACAAATACATCTACTAAATGCATGACCCCACTTTTTTTGGTTGACAATTTCAACATTTTGTTATTTTTCAAAATCTGATCACAGCTGAAGAAACCTGTATACAAAGTATGTGATTACACTTAATTTTTCAAGGAAAAAAAAGAGGGGCTGTGCAAGAAGGAATTTCTAGGAATTTGTCTACTATGGTTCAAATATGAATTATCTTAAAACCTTTGTGCTTTTCATAATTAATATTACTCAGCTGTAATTCTTAGAATCAATTGAAAATATGTACATTATGTTTATTTTCATAATTAATGTTACTCGGCAGTTAATGCTTGGTTGAATTATTTCATTATTTCTCGTTAAAAAATCCTATATAGGGATTATTATATTGTTCTTGTTTAAAATCATGTTGAAAAGCTTTTATTATTAAAACATGGTTTGGAGATTTGTTGTCTGTTATTAGCTACACCTGTCACAAAAGATTTGGGGATTCTAATTCCAAGTACAATTGTTTCTACACCTGTTTCTTTGGGTTTTCTAAATCTTCTCTGCAGTGATGATTGGGGTTAGAATAAAGAATTAAAAGTGAAACAATGTTGTAGAGTTTGAAATTGCATTTCTTTTTGAAGAATATCTTTGAATATCAAAAGTTGAACTCTGCTTAAGTGCTGATTAACTTATTTCATGAAACTGATATGAACTTGAATTGGTGGTTGAATATTTTGGATTCTTGACATTTTCATCTTTGTTCCATGCTTACTGATTGCTAGGTGCACGCAAGCATGTTAAGTTGCAGCATGGCAAAGACAATATTGAAGTTCTCTAGTATGAATTTTCCTTTATACTTGGATTTCAGTTTGTCCATTTGATTTAATATTTTCTCAGCATATTTGATTTCTAGTTGAACACACCATTGGATTTTAAGCTTCAAAATCAGTTTTGGATGGAAGTGAATAATAGCTACTTACTTTCACAAAAAGCACTCTTCAGACTGCACTAATAAACATAAAATGAATTGATTTTGTTAAAAATCACTCTCAGACTGCACTAATACCAACTTAACTAACTATTTTGTTAAAAGTATTATTATATAATATAATATTTTTTTAAAATATGTGAAATTTAATTTTTTGACTTTATTTAATATGTATAACGTAAGTTACACATACCAAGTTCATTTTTATAAATTTGTCTTATTTATTGACTTTTTCTATATATTAGTTTACCGTCAGAAAAAAAATAATCTTTATGCATGAATAATGCTATGGTATGGCGGCTAATGCAACTATAGAAACTGATATTTGTATTGGAAAAGGTTTTAGAATTTAACACTATTTTTGTCAATAAATTAAGTAATAATAATTAAATAAAAAGTTAGATTATATAAAGTCGAGAAATTAAATTTATTTTGATAAAAATTTAGATTATATAATAATATTTTTAATAAAAGTAGTTAGTTAATAAGTTTTAAATATAATAATTTAATTATTTGTCGAATAATATAAAATAAAATTTAATTATTTTATATTTTTATATTACAGTTTAAAATATTATTTTAATATTATAAAAATATTCATATTTTTTGTATTTATATATTTTATATTTATTTATTTAAAAATAAAAAATTATGTTATCATTTTAAGACATATTTATTTATATATTAAAATATTCTATATTTATTAAAATTTATTAATATTATTTTTTATATTAATTTTAATTTTTTTATAATAAAAGCTGATGATTTATGTAAATGTGACGAATTTAATACACTACACAAAGTTGTTATGTCCTTTTTACACGGTGGCTGTCACAATATTTCTATATTGTTTGGAGTTTTAAACTCCATCAAATTTTAGAAAGAAAACTGCTTACTTAGTTTAATCATAAATGCATATTGATAAGATCATTAAGCAATTAACATATTCTTCTTGTAAAACTACAAACATATTAATTATAATTTCTAAAATATATTTTCAATAAAATGGCAATTATGATTACTATGGAGATTTTTTTTATGACTTACTATTGGGAATTTAACATGTTGTATTGGTATATAAGTTAAGATTGTTAAATTCGTTTATAAATTCTATTTAATTAATAATTTTTATTTTTATTTATTTTAATTATTTATTTGATATTATAATTATCTCATAAAGCTTGTCTTATATATATTTTTTGTTCATTTATAGCATCATGATTTTAAAAATTAACTATATTATAACATACCATTTATTTAAGATATATATATAAATATATATTAGGAATAGAATTAATATTATTTTAAAGTATTATTTTAAATTAATTTATCAAAAGATACTTCAAAAGAAATTAAAGAAGATATTGAAAACAAATTTAGATGCATTGAGGTACTGTATAATTTTTTTTTAAAGATTATATTGGAGATATTTAATTTAAGTTATTAGTTGAATATAATTTTAGATTTTTATAGTTAAAACTAAATTTAAAAATAATTTTAAGTAAGTAGTCACAAATCAAAGAGTAGAATAATATTACATTATCGTCAGATTTGTAACTAGAATTGTTGCTTCTAATGTTTAATCCATGAAGTTAGGGTGTAATCGGATTAGTTTGGGTTGGATTTGGAAAAAATTGAAAACTAAACTGATTAAATTTGATCGCTTTAAAATGGATCTGATAAATATATTTTTGTGACTAAACCTGAACCGATCATATCATATTGCATTAATTTAAATATCGAATTAGAATTAGATTTATAACAAAAAAAAATAACAAGAAAGAAAAGGAAAAAAATATTTGCAACGAAAAAAATAAGAATAAAAAGAAAAAAAATATGAATGATGGTTGAAGTTTGATTAAAATTAAATAAAAATTATATAAATTGTATATTTTTATTTTAGGTCAGGTCGGTCCAACCTCTAAAAAAAGATTTTGTAAAATTTAAAGTTTTTTTTTTTATTTTTTTAATGAAGTTAGCGGGCTAATTTTTTTTTATATTGGAGGAGTGTGTGAGTTGTGCTTGGTTATGGTGTATACAGGTGTTAGACACAGGTGTGGGACAGGGAGAAATCGGACCGTCCGAGTTCTTTGTTAAAAAATTCGTTGACTACAAATCGGACCGTTCGATTAGTTTTTGTTTTTGTTTTTTTTTATTTAAAATCAAATCGGACCCTCCGTTTACACTTTTTGTTTTTTTTTCTTTAACTGAAAACGGACCCTCTGTTTACAAGTTTTGTTTTTTTAATTTTTCCCTTAAAATAAAACGGACCCTCCGTTTTTGGATTTTTCTTTTTTTTTTTAAAAAATTAAAACGGACCCCCCGAGTTTTATTAAAAAAATATTTTTTTTGTAGATTTCCTCTAATCGAACCGTCCGAGTTCCTTACTCTAAATCCCTCAGTCCGATTTCAGCCCCTGACACCACATGCAGAAAAAGCACCCCTATTCTCCATAATGCTGTATCACCCCATACATTCTTCCATATTAAAAATAATTAGCGGGGATTCTAGATTTCTTTTAAAAAAAATATTTTTGTCTCAATCTTATATCTTGTCCTCTTTAAAAAATATTAGAGAGTAAGTTTGTTTAATTAAATTATGTATATAAATTACTTAAATCATATTTATTTTTTTATTTAAATTTCAATAATAATTTTAAAAATACTTTTTATTTTTGTGAATAATATTCTCTTTATAATACTTAAATAAATAAATTTTTTATTATATATTTATGTTTACTTTTATAAATGGTTATTTAAATAAGAAGATACAAAACAAAGAAAAAAAAAATTACAAGTGTGATTTAATATGTATAGTATAATAAAAATAAATTTTAAGTGTAATGGGATGAACTAAATATAAATAATTAAAATTAAGATACAAAATGTTTAAGATAATTCATTTTTAAAATTAAAAAAAAATTAATAATTAAATTCATTCTTTTATACGAGATATTCATTTTATGTTATATACTATACATATAAATTTAGCTTTTCCAAATTAAAGTTAAATTCATAAATATTTTTAAATAATTAATGGCATAGAGTTTTTTTTCTCTTTTAATATGCTTACATAAAATAAATGGTATTTTGATCTTTTTGTTTTAATATATTTAAATAATATTAATACTAAAAGAATATTTTTCTTTTTAATTAAATAAATTTTAAATTAAAATTAAATAATTTTAATCTTAAAGGATATTTTTTAGTCTTTTAAAATTAATACTAAAAATATATTTTGATTTTTTAATTTTTTATTTTTATTTCAATTATAATGTTATAATAATCTAATATGAGTAATATTAATTAAAAAGTATAACGAGCCCGAACTAATCCAAATTCCAAAGTAAAATATTAATCTTAATCCAAACAAATTTAAATAAAAAAATATAAAATAATCATAAATGCTAATTTTTTTTAACTCTTTAAAAAGAGTTTTAATCAATGTTCTGAAAACCGGTTCGAACCGGCCGGTCGAACCGGTCGAACCGTTAACCGGACACTAAAGCGATTCGGTCAACAAAGAAAACCGCAGAAATTAATAACCGGTATTGAACCGACGAACCGGCCGGTTTTTTAAGCTGGCAGCAAAACGTCGTCGTTTTGCAATAGGGGAACCCTAATTCCCTTTTCTGTTTTCTCCTTCGTCAGTTTTCGTGCTTCGCCTTCACTGCAGCGTCCAGCCTCCAGCGTCCCAGTCCCACACTCCCACTCCCATAGCACAACACCGACGAGGCCACGAGGCCACGACCCACCACGATCCACCGGCCACCACTGTGAGAGACAGAACGCCTGAAGCACTCAACGCACCAACCTCCATCGCGCCCTCAGCAGCGTCGCCCTCAGCAGCGTCGCGCCCTCAGCAGCGTCGGGCCCTCAGCAGCGTCGCCCTCAGCAGCGTCGCGCCCTCAGCAGAGTCGCGCCCTCAGCAGCGTCAGCACGGTCAGAGCCCTCAGCCACTTCGCCGTCAGCTTCTGCCTCTGAGAGAAAGCAATAGAGAAGCAGCAGCGTTGAAGAACTGAAGTCCTCATTTCCAGGTAATTTTTTTTTTAATTTAGTTATGAACATGATTTTGTGATGAAATCTGATACTCTGTGAACTCTGTGAACAAAGAATTTTGATGAAACGCTGAGTCTCTGAAACTGTTATGACTTATGAGTGAACTGACTGAACTATGATGAAGTCATGAAACTGTGATGAAATATGAATTGATTTTGTGAATTCTGATTTTGTAAAATCTGATAGTGTGAACTCTGATTTTGTGACATGATTTTGTGATTTTGTCATTGTGAACTCTGGTTTTGTATACTCTAATTTTGAGAGATGATTTTGTGAATTGAATTCTGAATTTTTTGAACCTGAGATGTTGTTTGTATACTCTGATTTTGGAATTTGGATGTTGTTTGTTCATTTGCTGTGAATTTGAGAGTTGAGATTATTGGGTTGGATTGCTGGTAATATTTAGGTATGGAAGAAAGTATCAACCAAGACCTACCTAGGAATAATAATGCTGAAAATAATTCTGCTTCGAATGAACGTTCTCTTCCTCCCGCGAGTAGCGAAAATCAGTCACAAACTTCTAGTGTTAGGGGGAAAACTGATCCTGCTTGGAGATACGTTGCTTTACAGAATATAAATGGAAAGCCGCATTACCAATGCTTATTTTGTTTGAGTACTTTTGGTGGCGGGGGAATTAATAGAATGAAAAAGCATTTGGCGAAGATAGGTGGAGACATAAAGAAGTGTTCTAAGGTCCCGTATGATGTAGAAAAACAAATGGAAGGTTTGTTGAAAGAGATTCAGAAAAGTAAAACTAGTAAAAGGAAAGTAAGTTTCAACGAAGAGGGTACCGATGAGTGTGAGGATGCAATTGATGAAGCAATAGCGCAAGAGGAACAACAAACTCCGAGTCAGTTACCAACTAAGGAGGTTGTTGGAGGCGATCCAAAAAAGAAAGCAAAAATCATTATTCCTCCTATGTTTGCACCAAGAACAACTCCGGGAAGTCAACCAAGTCTGAAAAGCGTGTTTCAAAACAAAGAGGCGCTTCATGAAGTTGATAAGCGAGTGGCTAGATGGCTTTTGGATTGTAGGATTCCTTTCAATGCGGTTATGTCACCTTTTTTTCAAGATATGTTGGATGGTGTAGCTGGCTTTGGGCCTGGTTATAAAGGTCCTTCTTACGACTCTTTGAGGGTTAATTTATTAGCCGATCTCAAAAGGGAGTGTCAAATGGTTGTTGATAGCTATAGGTCTGCTTGGAAAGAAACTGGATGTACTCTCATGGCTGATGGTTGGACAGATCAAAGGCAAAGAACATTGATTAATTTTTTGGTTTATTGTTCGAAAGGGTTGTGCATTGTGAAATCTGTAGATGCCTCAAGTATGGTTAAAAATGCTTCTAGCTTGTGTGACTTGTTTTCAGAGGTGATTGAATGGATTGGACCTGATAATGTTGTTCATGTAGTGACCGATAATGCTGCGAATTATGTTGCTGCTGGTAGGCTTATTAATAAGAAATTTGAAAATATTCACTGGTCACCTTGTGCTGCTCATTGCTTGAATCTTATTCTAAAAGATATAAGCAGCATGCCACATATTTCTAGCCTTGCAACACGTGCTTCGAAGATTACCGTGTTTGTATATAATCATACGATGTTCTTGTCCTGGCTAAGACAAAAAGAGGATTGGAGGGAGATTGTTCGTCCAGGTGCAACTCGTTTTGCCACTGTCTTCCTCACATTGATGAGTATCTTTGAGCACAAATCGGAATTACAACAATTGGTTGTTGATACACACTTTACCGGACACAAATTAGGAAGGAGTGCTAATGGGAGAGCTGTGAGTGCAATTATCCTAGACAATAAATTTTGGGATGATTGTTTTACTGTATGCCAAATTGTGAGTCCGTTGATTAAATTGCTGAGGTTGGTAGATGCCGATGATAAACCATCATTGGGAATTGTTTATGAAGGTATGCTGAGGTCAGAAAATGGAATCAAAGAAATGTTCAAGCATAGGAAGAGTGCATATCAACCTTACACAGAGATTATCAACTCAAGATGGGACAAACATTTGAAAAAAAATCTTCACGCAGCAGCCTATTTCTTGAATCCTGATTGCTTTTTTTCTGAAAATTATAGAGAATCACCTGATGTCATGCGAGCTTTACTTGATCTTGTTACATTGCATTGCAAGGTTAATAATTTAGATTCAGTTGAGGCAATGAAAGAAATACACATATATAGAGATCGAAAGGAAAGCTTTGATAGGCCTGAAGTTGTTCCAGCTGCAAAAAAACTTCAACCTGGTAATAATATCTGTTTGATAATAAGCTTTAGTTATTTACTTATTTTATGTTTTGATTTCTTTAATTTGATAACTAATACTTGAGATATGGGATTGTAATTTATAGATGAATGGCGGAGGTTATTTGGTAGTTCTGCTCCATGTTTACAAAAAATGGCAGTTCGCATTCTTAGCCAAGCATCTGCTTCTTCAGGGTGTGAAAGGAATTGGAGTCTTTTTGATCAAATTCATACAGCAAGAAGGAATAGATTGGAGCATGATAGGCTAAGTGATATTGTGTATGTTACATATAATTTGCGTCTTAAATCCAGGTAATTTATATTTCATCCTTTCATTTCATATCATTAGATTTTGTATAGCTAATATACTAGGCTTATCATATATTGTATTTAATTTGTTAGGAATGAAAGAAAAAAAAGAAAGCAAAAGTCCCAATATGATCCAATCGATATTGAAACTATTGATAAGGTTGATTTTTGGGTGACGGAAGAGGTTGTTGAAAAAGAGCCTAATCTTCCAAGTAATATTGAAGACTTGCTTGGTGAGTATTATAGTTTATTGAACATACAATAAATTACAATAGCTTTGATCTTTAATTTATTGATAATGTGTTATATTTTCTTAGATGAGATTGATGCTGATTTAGATCAAGGTGGTGGTGGTGGTAGTACTAGTACATTTTATGCTGCACCACTTGCTTTTTCTGGTCCAAGTAGTGGAAATGAAGGTGATGAAATCAATGACGCAAATCTGCAACAAATTATGGAGGATTTTGATGGTTGATGACAAATTTGGCTCATTTTGATGCTGCTATGTTATGTTTGGTTGTTTGTTTGTTGACTTTTGAACTTTGAATTTGTATTTGAATGAGATTATAACATTTGGTTTATGTAGTACTTTTAATTTGAATGATATTTTCAAGTTTAGATTAGACTATAATTATATTTTTATGTGCTTATTTATATTTTATTTATTATTTTATTATAAAACGATTTTTACGGTTTAACCACGGTCGGACCGGTTGAACTTATGAACCAGTGAACCAGTACCTAGAGCGGTTCGATGACCGGTTCGGTTTTCAGAACCTTGGTTTTAATACTCCAAAGTTTTAAGAGTATGAAATCGCGTACATACCGGATAAAAATTGAGAGAACTATTTCCGCAGAGATAGCAACGTCTAGTCGTCTACGTCTTGGAGCAGAGGGCAGAGAGGGCAGAGAGCAGAGAGCAGAGAGCACTCTCTCAAACTTAGACAACAGCGAAAGTGCGAATCACTAAAATGTTGTCATCCTCAACCTCAAGGATCACTTTCATTTTTAGGTATTCTCTTCTCCAAATCCCTAATTTTGTTTCCTTCCCTTCCTCTTCATCCCTTCACTCTCATTCTGAGCCCCCATCCCTTCGCCAAGTTGATGAAGCTGTTGATTCCTTCACTCGCATGCTCTCTATGCGTCGCCCTCCATCCATCATCCAATTCACCAAGATTTTGGGATCTCTTGCCAAGACCAACCATTTCTCCACCGCCATTTCCCTTTTTCAGCAATTGCAAGCTAGAGGAATCGCTCCCGACTTATTTACTTTGAGCATCGTAATCAATTGTTGTTGTGGCATGGGTCGTATGACGCTTGCTTTCTCTGTATTGGCCAAGATTTTCAGAATGGATTATCAACCTAATACGGTGACATTGACAACAATCCTGAAAGGTCTCTATCTCTGTAGTAGTGTTGAAAAAGCAGTGCGCTTTCATGACAGAGTGCTGGCTCATGGATTTCACTTTAATCAAGTCACTTATGGGACGTTGATTAATGGGCTCTGTAAGACCGGACACACATCAGCTGCTATTCAAATGTTGAGAAAGATCCCACGGTATGGCATTGCTCCTAATGTCTTCATGTACAGCGCAATTATTGATACCCTCTGCAAGGATACACTTGTAAGTCAGGCTTTTCATTTATACTCTGAAATGCTTGATAAGGGAATTTCTCCTAATGTTATCACATACAGTTCTCTCATTTTTGGATTGTGTCTTGAGGGTCAATATAAGGAAGCCATTGATTTGTTAAGTGATATGGTGCTTAGAAACATTTCTCCAAATGTTCGTACCTATAGTATTTTGATCGATGGGCTATGCAAGGAAGGAAAGATCAAAGATGCTAAGAGTGTGTTGGCTGTAATGACAAAAGATGGTGTGAAACTAGATGTGGTTACTTATAACAGCTTAATGGATGGATATTGTTTGGTTCATCAGGTAAATAAGGCAAAATATGTATTCAACACAATGGCCGAGAGTAGAGTGTTTCCTAATGTTCGGAGTTACAATATCATGATTAATGGCTTTTGCAAAAGTAAAATGATCGATGACGCCTTGAATCTCTTCGAAGAGATGCGTCGCAAGAACTTGGTTCCTGACACGGTAACTTACAGTACTCTAATTGATGGCTTGGGAAAATCAAGAAGAATCCTTTGTGCCTTGGAGCTTCTTGAAAAGATGCATTATCGAGGTCAACCCGCTAATATAGTCACTTACAGTTCTTTGATGGATGCTTTGTTCAATATCAAACAACATGACAAGGCACTTATATTATTCAATCAAATGAAAGAGAGTGGCATTGATCCGAATATATATACATACACCATACTTATAGATGGCCTATGCAAAAGTGGATGGCTTAAAAATGCAAAAGAGATTTTTCAAGATCTTTCCATTAAAGGCTATCACCTAAACACAAGGATATACAATGTTATGATAAAGGGGCTCTGCAAAGAGAGCCTATTTGATGAAGCATTGGCCTTAAAGTTGGAAATGGAAGACAATGGTTGCTCTCCGGATGCTGTAACTTACGAACTAACTATTCGTGCTCTGTTGGAAAAAGGTGAAAATGAACAAGCGCTGAAATATCTTCATGAAATGATTGCTAGAGGCTTATTGAAAAGACACTAAGGAGGAATAAATCAACTCAAATTAATAAATTTTCTGTTGTCAAAATTTGTACAGAACTTGGTAAATTTTATATCTATTGGGTTGGAGGATTTGGGAAATGCCATGAACTCACTATCACCTTGATTTTGGTTAACTCACTGATATTGAATTAATTTTTGAACTTGTGTTATTGGCTGATTTTTGAGTCTTTGTTACCATGGCTAGCATGCATCTTGTTTCGGCGGATATTCCTAGTTGTAACTGGTGGGTTAGTGCTTAAGATTTCTTCATAGTATTTAAGAGCTAATGATTGGTCTGATGAGCAACTGTGTTTTATTTGACTGAATCTTCTTAGAATTCTTCTAAAAGACATGCGGTGGCAAGATTAATGACATAGATGTATGATTTTCACTGCCATCTTTGAAACAAATACATCTACTAAATGCATGACCCCACTTTTTTTGTTGACAATTTCAACATTTTTGTTATTTTTTAAAATCTGATCATAGGTGAAGAAACCTGTATACTAAGTCTGTGATTACGCTTGATGATTCAAATAAAAAAGGCTGTGCAAGAAGGAATTTCTAGGAATTTGGCTAATTTGGTTCAAATATGAATTATCTTAAAACCTTTGTTCATTTTCATAATTAATGTTACTCGGCTTTAATTCTGAGAAATCCATTGAAAATATGTACATTATGTTCATTTCCATAATTAATGTACCGTTGTAATTAATGTTATCTTAAAACCCTTGTTCATTTCATAACAAATGTTACTCAGCAGTTAATGCTTAATTGAATTATTTCATTATTTCGTGTTGGAAAATCCTATATAGGGATTATTACATTGTTCTTGTTTAAAATCATGTTGAAAAGCTTTTATTTCTTCTTGTTTGTTATCAGCTACACCTGTCATGAAAGATTTGGTGATTCTAATGGCAAGTACTATTTTTACACCTATTTCTTTGAATGCTAATACAATTTCTTTTGGGATCAAAAGTAGAACTATTATATAGCCTCACGCTTAAGTGCTGATTAACTTATTCCATGAAACTGATATTGACCTTGTATTGGTGGTTGAGTATTTGGATTCTTGTCATGGATATCATCTTTGTTCCATGCTTACTGATTGCTAAGTGCACTCAAGCATGTTAAGTTGAAGCATGGCACAGACAATATTGAAGATCTCTAGTATGAATTTTCCTTTATACATAATTGCGAGACACTTGATTTAATATTTTGTCAGCTTATTTGGTTTCTAGTTGAACCCACCATTCGATTATAAGCTTCAAATTCAGTTTTAGATGAAAGTGAAAAATAGCTACTTTCACAAAAATCACTCTTCAGATTAGACTAATAAACATAAAATGAATTGATCTCAAACAAGATAGAATATGGTTGATGCTGCTATAAACTTTGAGGAATCAATCTTAGCATCATAATGAAATTAGGTTGTTCATGTACTATTTATTAGGAGGGGTTGTGACTGGATGATAGTCTTTAAGTACTGCAGAGATCTGAATTTGCTGAAATAATGGCGGTGTTGAAGGCATTGCAGAAGCAGATCGGTGGTTCTCAAGTGTCGAGAACCAGAGACCAGGTAGGCATGTGAAGCCTCAATCATCAAGCACTGCTGCAGACTTCGGTAGGAGATTTGGTTGTGCTTTGTTATTATGAATCTGTTATATATTACTAATTTTAAAGCCAAAATGTGCCACATCTCACTTTTTCATTGTAATTGAAATCAAATTTTTTCGTCCAAAATTAAAGAATTCTCCCCTCTCCTCTCTTTTTTTCTCTATCTCTCTCATTCATTCACACACTGTATCTCTCTTATATATCATTATCAATGACTAGTTACAAATTTGACAATCAAAATATTTAATATAACATTCTCTAATTGTATTTAAATTTAATTAAAATTAAAATTAAAATACTAAAATTGAAATATAGCTATATTATATATTATATTTATATATTTATATATTACTAACTAATTTAATAACTAAAATGTGTCACATGACACCCTCTTATTAAAATTTACAAAAAATATTTTCTTCTAAAATTAGTAAATATCCTTCTTATATTTTCTTATCTATCTCTTTTTTTTTCTATTTCTCTCTATCCTTCCCACTCTATATATAATTTATAATTCATATTTTATATTAGTAATTTGACAAATCAAAATGTGTCACCAGATATTTTCATTATAATTAAAATAATTTTTTTTTTAACTTCCAAAATTAACAAACTCTCTCTCTCTCATTCTTCTTCTTTATCTTTCTCTCTCTTTTCTCTCATTCTCTATTTTTCTCTACCTATATATTCTACAAAAAATAAAATTAACAACATAATATAATTTAAATAAAAATATTATTATATACATATTTTTTTATTTAATTTTAAATTTTTACTGCTTATCTTTTTAATATATTTTTTCACTTCTTTTTTAAAATATTTATTACATATAATTTAAAAAAAATACTAATATTGTGATTAAAAGTTAGAATCAAGATTTAATTGTTTTAAAAAAAATGAGTTAATTTTATAACTATCAATATAAAGTTTTTTATGTTAATATCTAATTATATTTTTATATATATAGAAAAATATTATTTTTAAATAGCAAGTATAAAAATTAATTATTTCTATTTGTGCAACAAATTTAATACCTAATTAAATATAAAAATATACACCTTAAATTCTTTCAAATTTTAGATAATGAGTGTTAAAATTAAGTAAAAAAATTAAACTCTTTCATTTGAAAATAATAACTAAAAAATTTATTATTTAATTTTGTTTAAGACTACTCTGGTCTTCTTAGTCGACGGAAACTTTTGTCCCTTACGACCATTTTATAAAAGTAGTTTAATGCTATAAATTTTTTGTGTCATAATCTATAATACCAGAATTGACGTAATTTTAAAAGATTTATATTCTCGTAATAGTATTATGGGTAAAAATACTAGTAAAATATGTATCAATAACCACGGCAAGACCATTGGAGTTACCAAGAACTATTGTTGATGTTAAAAAGATATGAATTTCAAAATTAATCATTAACTAGTATTTTTGCCGATAATGTTATTACGGGAATATAAATCTTTTGAAATTACGTCGACTTTGTTTTAATATTATAGAATTAAAGTACTTTTCCAAAAGGATCATATGAAAAAAAGTTTTTATTAGCTAAATTATATGTAATAAATATTTAAAGAAATGGAAGTGAAAATATAGATTAAAAAGATAAGCAGTAAAAATTTAAAATTAAATAAAAAAATATGCATACAATAATAAAATATTTATGTAAATAATATTACGAGATTATTTTATAATTATATATAATTATAAATTTAATATATATCTTATAATGTTGTGAATCTATTTGAATTATATTATTTTATTAATTTTATTTTTTGTACAATAGAAATGTAGAAAGAGATAGAGAATGAGAGAGAAAGATAAAGAAAAAGGAGAGAGTGAGTTTGTTAATTTTGGAGGAAAATATTTTATTATAATTGTAATGAAAGAATAACGCATGACATATTTTAGTTTATCAAATTAGTAATATAAATTATAAATTATATATAGAGTTAGACGGGTAGAAAGAAATAGAGAAAGGAAGAGAGGTAGATAAGACCATGGAAGAAGGAAATTTATTAATTTTTGAGAAAATATTTCATTTTAATTTTAATGAGAGAGTGACTTATGACATATTTTAGTTGTTAAATTAGTAATATAATATAGCTATATTTCAATTTCAAATTCAATATTTCAATTTTAATTTCAATTTCAGTTTTAATTTTAATTTAATTTTAATTACAATTAGAGAATATCATGTTATACATTTTGATTGTTAAATTTATAATTAGTTATTGATAATGATATATAAAAGAGATAGAGTCTGTATAAGAATAAGAGAAATAGAGTGTGTGAAGGAATGAGAGAGATAAAGAAAGAGAGAGGGGAATGAGGAGAGAACTCTTTAATTTTGGAGGAAAAATTTTGATTTCAATTGTAATGAGGGAGTGACATGTGGCACATTTAGTTGTAAAATCAGCAATATATAATAAATAATATATAATAGATATTTTTTAACAATTGTTGATGATTTTAATCGCTTTAAATGGGTTATTTTATTAAAATAAAAAAGAGAAGTGCAAAATCATGTAAATTATTTTATTAATTTAGTTGAAACAAAACTC
This sequence comes from Arachis hypogaea, assembly GCF_003086295.3. Taxonomy (NCBI): domain Eukaryota; kingdom Viridiplantae; phylum Streptophyta; class Magnoliopsida; order Fabales; family Fabaceae; genus Arachis; species Arachis hypogaea. The sequence goes on along the minus strand of NC_092050.1, from coordinate 140,453,831 downwards.
AACTCTAAAGTAACAAATATCCGTTCTGATAATAGACTAGAATTCATTTTACATGATTTTTATGTTTCAAATGGCATTATTTATCAACGTAATTGTGTTGAAACCTCACAACAAAATGGAAAGATAGAACGGAAAGCATTAATGTAACAAATAACCCAGCTTCTAGCACGTCATGACCAATGCTAGCCGCCAGGCGCTGCTACACGGCTTTCCCTAGATACTCTAGACCTTATATTGAATATATACATATGAGCCTATAACGCTAGTCGAGATTGCGTGTCAGATATATAGATATAATGAAATAGATAATAGTTAAATAGATAATATATACATGAAGAATAGAAAATACAGAAAATATAACGATATCATACATATATTTCCAAAGGCTTATTTAGTACATTATAATTCATACTGGGTTACGTTGTTGCTTATTCATGAAAATATTTACAGACTCCATGTTTATACTATCAAGCCTCGACTCACAAGAGTCACTCTAGTCTGGGACCTATTCTAACTTGTTTATATAGGCATTTACAAAAGCACCTCTAGCCTTCTAATCTATTCAAAGCGAGGGCAAAGACAACTACTACCACTGCTACTATTATAACTACTGCTAGTCATCGATCCCTGGTAGATGAAGAAATACGGAAGTACTGTGTGGAAGTAAGAGAAGTCGCTCTGACCCTCCGATAATGCTACTGCTGCTCGCTAGTCCCAAGGCTGGAAACTCAAAGAAGATCTCGTCAGTTTTCATCTACGGAACAGGAAAGTAAGGGGTGAGAACCTAAGGTTCCCAGCAGGGTACTATACAGAAAAACCTAAGGGGTTCTGCAGCCTAAGTCTAAGACTTTGCGCAGTTAGGTCAGTAAGTCACACAAACAAGTACAAGCACAAGTATATAACAGAATAGTATCCAAGCACAGAATACAAGAAGCAGAGACAAAATACAATCACAAGTACAAGTAAGCAATCACAAACATAGATATTGCAGCAACCAAGTATGATGCATGCCTGGTCATATGCAGGCCATGAGCTCATGTGTCGTTTGACTACCTGCAACCCGACGTTACCTAGGAACTTGTCCTAGATATGGTTTCCCAATTGAGTCCATCCGTGCATACGTGTCAATGTGGTTAAAAATACCACAAGTCTGTGACAACAGGCAATCGTCGCAAAGCTTGACGCCATAATATACGCACAAAGGGAAACAAAGTTTTAGCAGTCAGTGGGTAATACCCGCCTCCAAACAACCTCTAGCACCTTGGGGTTTACAGTTCTTTTTTCGCGGCACATCTCAATAAAATTTATCTCTAAGGGACTTCCTTCCCTTTCTTTTTAAATAAAACTTGTGCCCGGTCTCTGCTCTTTAAATCACATCCTTTGTCACATTTACTATTTTACCTTAGTACTTTTATATATTTTCAATTTTGTCCTTTTGTACATGACTTTTCTTTACCGTTTTCTTTAGACTTTTAGTGACGCTTTCACCACTAATGTTATTACTTTATCATTCTACCCTCATATTTTTACTAAAAGACCTTCTTACCTTCTATTAAGTTAATGAATTATTTTTAATTTGACTTTATACCTAAAATTACTAATATGTCCCTAAGTACTCTAGTTTACCGTTTAACCTGATTTAGCGTCAAAATGTTACCGGATTAATCCTAATATTTTTCTAAGACCAAATTATGCATAATACTTTTATTTAATGCCAATTCTACCCTTAGAGATCTAAAAGATCATTTTACCCTTTATTAATGTATTTACTTATTCTAGTTACCACTTTTAACCGTTTTACTTCTAACTTTTACTAAAACTTTTATTTAGACCCAAAACTTTATTGTAATTATAATTTTGACACAATTAATTTATATAATTACTTTTATCCTCAACGACACTAAATTCAGAATTTTACTTATCTTTCAATTAGATTACATTTTTAACCTTCTGTTTATCCAAAAATGGCCATAATACCCTTTTTACTTTTACACCTTTGTTCTATAGGATTAAAATCAGTCTTTTAACCTTTTTTTAACCCTGATACACGTGACTTTCATGATCATTTAGTGGCTGGATTTTCAGGGATGCAATTTTTCATTTTTATCCACTTTTAGTGACTTTTAAGGCTTGAAACTTAAACCCCAAGTGCTCCATTAAGTTCTTACTGTCCCATACATTGTTCAGAGGCAAAGAAGCTTCATATATCACTCAAATAACAGTCTAAAAATAGAGAAGCATCACTGAATTTCCAGAATTAAGAATCAAGCACAAAATCACCAAAAAGTGGCTTATATGAACACCGAAAACAAGCACAAACATAATCTAACTAATCCTAACCCTTATCTCTTATGTAATTCAGTTAGTAAACCTTTTAGACACTAGAAACATGCACACAAGGGCTGAAACATAGCTGGTGGTGGTGAGTTTCGTTTTGGGCCTAAAGTGTCGCAAAACGTCGAAATTCAACCACTTTGATCTCGAATCTCTCTAACTCCTTAGGCGTGCTCCATGGGTGCTTCAAGAGGAGTTCTCTATACATGAAAGAGAGTAATAATTCTTCATGGCTACTATTTTAAAAAAAGAAATGAAAAGGAGAAAGAACAAGAGTTTACCTAGCCGAAATTTTGATATAAACACAAGGATTAGCAAAAACAGGCAAGAGTTTGTACTTGTATGGTTTGAGTCCTTGAAGAACACATGAAGAACAATGGAAGAAGAGTTGAAATATGGGCTGGAGAACAGAGAATAGGTGCAAGAATTTTCTCTCTTTCTCTCTGAAGAATTCGGTCAAAAGAGTGTAAAACTGTGTAAAGTGTTTTATGAATTTTGCGGGTAATGCTTCCTTAAATTAAAAAAAAAAAAAATCAAAGTCTTGCTGAATTTATGATGGTAAAAGTGGCTGAAATTTTTGTGGTCAAGGGATGGGATTCAATGAATAAGGGGCATGAAAACGAGGAAGCTTGGTTAGCGCTTACGTGTCGAGCTTATCCACAGTTAACCGCATTTAATTACTCGAGGTTAAAAACACAGCAGAGAGGGGTGAAAGGCTGAGATAGTCTCGTCCCAGAGGCTGAGAAGGAGATACAAGTTACTTGGGTGGCAAGTAAGAAGATTTTGGGTCTCTAGGAGTCGTTTGCGGAATATAAGTCAGAAATTCGGTTCGAAGTAAATTTTACCGTGTGATGAAATAATTAATGACTAAGATTTATTCTTAATGAAATAAATCATAAATGTATGGCTAATATTAATCACAGGACACAATTACTAAGGTCGAAATTATTTTTACCACTAGTTTCGAAATTTTCGGTTACAAGAGTTTTTCTCGGTGTATGCAAAAGCATCACTAAAAGTAAATTTTCGGCTCAAAAAGTCTCTAGTGAGGAAAATAAACCAATGGTAATCTAATATTTATTATTTACGAGTCAAACTTGACTTAGGGTGATTAATTACTCTCATAAAGTCAATTTTGACCTTATTAATGGTCTTTTTCTATTTATATTTTTTATTTTTTCTTTAATTTTCAATTTTTTTTACCATTGGGCCAGTCTCACTATTTCTTGTTGGGCCGTGGTTTGGGATTTTGCAAAATTAACTTTAAATAGCCAGAAAAGTCTGTTTACCAAAAATCGGGTTCTTACATTTTACCCCCTTAAAGAAAATTTTACCCTCAAAATTTCAATTATGCACAAGGAATTATAAGGACATCTTTGTCATGTGTTATGGTTAAGATTCTTAATTAGCATAACACTCACCTCAAGCAAAGTGATTGGGTCTAGTGGCGCTTGTTAGTAGTCACAGTAAAACTCTGCCTTGTTGATGGGGTCTAGAGGCCCTATCTGTAATCCTCTTGCGGCAGTCTCCTGCCAGGTGTCCCTTATTATTGCAATAGTAACATATATTTGTACCAAACCGGCAAGGCCTACCGCCATAATTTTTCCCACACTTGGGGCATATGAGGCCATCTTGAGTTTGCTGAGGTTGTTCTCCCTGTACCCATCCTAGGTCATGATTACTGTTACTACCATTGAAACGAATAGGAAGGTCGCCTCCAGGTCGGTTCCAGTGCTATTGTTGTCCGTTAGATTTGAAATATCTACCTCGAGGGGCTAGTCTCTGATCAAAACTTTGTTGTGTAGCCTCTCGACGATTTGCTCATGCAACTGTCAACTTCTTTGAACATTCCTCTGCCAGTTGACTCTTATTGACTAATTTAGCAAAGTTCCTTATCTCCATTGGACCCACTAAGGTCACAGATCCTCCCTGAGACCTTCCTCATATTTAATACACTTTCAATCCTCATATTCTGCAAGATTTCCTTGGCATGTTCAAAAATCGACACAAGTCTTCGAATATCTGGGTGTACTCAGCCACCGTCATGCTTTCCTACCTCAATTGCAGTAATTCCAACTCTTTGGCAGTGCGGGCGGACGGAGGGAAATACTTCTTGTAGAACTCAGTGCGGAAGTCAGCCCAAGTGATCTCAGCACCTCCTTGTTTCAACAACTTGCTCACTCCCTGCCACCAATGTTGTGCATCCCCCTTCAGCATGTAAGTGGCGAACTCCACTTATTGTCCTTCAGGGACATGTTGCACCTGTAGATCCTATTCTATGGCATGAAACGAATCATCTGCCCCGGTTGGGTTGATGGTTCCAGAGAAATTAGACGGATTAACTTTAAGAAAATATGCTAAATTCATTGGCCTATCCCCCTCGGGTACACTGTTTTCCAATCCATTTCCCCATTTCCATGGCCGTTCCCATTACCGTCGTTCCATTCTTTCCATTGTTCTATTGGTTGCAGCAATGGAATCACGCACAGCTGCAGCCATTGTGTTCATAGATTCTAACAAGGCGGCCGGGTCAAATGCCAGCTCGGAACTCAGACTCGATTGCCGAGGGCTACGCCTGTTTGCAGTCATTGAGGTCCTGTTAACACCAAATGATCAACATTAAGATGATCAGTCTTAACATATCCAATTTAAGTGCTAACATTTACAAAATGAATGCTCACAGATCATCATGCAAGATGTATCATTAGAGATACCTTAGCAGCATGAAAATACACAAACAGAGCATGTGGTGAAGCATAGTCAGTCCAACTCTAGGCTCTACCAAAGACGAACTGCTCTGATACCATTTGTAACGACCCAGTTTCTAGCACGTCATGATAATGCTAGCCGCCACGCACTACTACACAGCTTTCCCTAGAGACTTTAGACCTTATATTAAATATATACATATGAGCCTGTAGCGCTAATCGAGATCGCGTGTCAGATATATAGATATAACGAAATAGATAATAGTTAAATAGATAATATATACATGAAGAATAGAAAATGCAGAAAACATAACAATATCATACATATATTCCCGAAGGATCATTTCACTACAAAAAAAAGGTCTATGGTCACGATATAGCTAGTGAAAAGGGTGACCATAGGTCTATGGTCACGGTTTTTGACCTATGGTCACGGTTTTTCCACCGTGGCCTATTCTCTCGTGGCCATAACATGTGGTCACAGTTTTTTTTATCTATGGTCACGGTTTCTATGGTCATGGTTTTAGTGTTCAAATTCTGGCACTTTAGGCTATGTTTTTCTACCGTGACCATAACCTAATCTATGGTCACGGTTTTCACCGTGACCATAGCCTCTATGGTCACAGTAGCCCTATCTATCGTCACGGTTTTCACCGTGACTATAGCCTCTATGGTCACCCCACTTAAAACCGTGACCATAGCTCATCTATGGTCACCCCACCTTAAAACCGTGACCATAGCCTATTTTATTTTATGACATTTAATTTTTTTTAAAGCATAATCACATCCCAAAATGATGATAATCACAGAATAAATCTGAAAATAAAAAATGATAATCAACAATTAAGATAAGTTGTGATTAAAACAACCAACTAACATATCAATATAGATGAGTGAATACACTTGTCTCAATCTCAGTTTTATACAGTGATATATACACTAACACTAAGTAGACACTATTAACAGAATTATTTTACAGGCGTGAGAGCAATACAATTTAGACTCTGCCAGGATAGATTATTTCTGGTATTTCTATTCTTCCTTCTCAATGCTTGAGAACTTTTGTTTCAGCCACTTTACCATTTGAAAGCTCAGCACCTGCTTCATTAACATGCAAAGTAAAGTCACATTAGACATAAACACCTACATTTATTCTTCTTCAACTTAGGGGAAAAAAAGCATATCATCAAAACATATATACATCACACATATATTAGCTAGTACACACTATACAACACACATCCACATCATAATATATGAAAAATCATAAAACAATATAAAGAACTTGAAGAGATACAGTATATATTACCAAAGTACTTGAAATCCTCTAAGTAGCTTCTTTTTGTTTTTAACACTTCATTTTTGACAGACTTCATTGCAGCTCTCAATTCCTATAAAGCACCAAATAAGATAAATATAGCACAAGTAAAAAGAAAATGGAAATAAAAAATGAAGCAACATAAACAACAAAGTAAACCTGAAAAGCTCTAGCTTGGCAATCGACAAAACTTACTTTGTTCAAGCTGTAAAGAAACCTGATGAAACAACTGACTGAAGTTAGTAGCCAAACAGAACTAGAGTTGGAAGCTGGAAAACATGTTTTGTAATTTTAAATGCTAAAGAATTTCAATATTAATCAAATCATCATTTACTTTTCAAAATTATTAAAGGTAGTCCTTTTGCAATTATAGGAACTTTATTATATACAAAGGTAACAATGCTGCATAGTTTCAAACAAATTTACATAAAAACTAGCTTTGTGTACAATAAGCAACATGAGCTGACAGTCCAATCAATTTGAGCTACTTAATCATGCTGAAAATAACAATTTCAAGTTTTAACTTCTAACAAAATGAGGATCTATAAAGAAATACCTTCTCAGCAACAGAACTCATATGCATTTTTATTCCCTGCAGCAAAGTTCCACACCCCCAGCTCAATCAACAAAGAAACTACCTTATTCTCTTCGGTGGCCCCAGCCGCAAGAGTTTCAAGTGCATTTATTCTTGATTGGTACTTCTCCTCACAAGCCTTGAAAATATTGTTTTGCTTCATATATGCAACATAGTAAAACAATCATTCTTCAAGGATAACAAAATTAGCTAAATCATAATTTCAGCAACAAACTCAACTTTCAAAAACAAATTCAAGATGTACTAATTATTTACAGCAATGAAATTGAAAGAGAAATAACAGGGACGAAGCTAAAACTCACCTGTTCAGAGACCAACTCACGGCGAAGGACGCATTGATGGCCGAAGCAGGAAGACGAGCTTGCGACGGTGACAAAGCGCAACAAAGGACGACGAGCTGTGACGGTGACAAAGCATGATGAGCTTGAGGCGGCGACAACAAGGGCGATAATGGCGAGGCGGGATGGATGGCGGCAGCAGTGCGGCTCCTCCCTCTCTCACGTGTGTCTTTCACCCTCGAGCTCGACGGCTCTCTCGCGTGCGACATGGATGGCGGCAGCAGTAGGATGCGGCGGCGGCAAAGCAGTAGGACGCGGCACGGTTTCCTCTTCTTCGTTCCTGAGCTATCTCCCTTCCCCCCTTGCTTTCTACTGCTGTTGGTTGTATTTGGGGAGGGGGGATAGGTTTAGGTGGGGGTTTTAATTTGGAAATTTTTAGGCTAATTAGGGTAGTGTAATTTAAATAAAATTAGGGTTAGAGTTTAAAAATTAGAATTAGAGTTTAGATTAGGATAGTATAAGAATTTAAATAAAATTAAAAAGTAGAATAGTAATTAAAAATCAATCATAATTTATTTAAATTAATATTTATTTATCAATTTATTAATTAATTTTAAGTTTTAAATAATTTTTTAATTTAAAATTTTAATATTTAAATTAAATTATATAAAACTTGAATTAGTTTTCAATTATTAAAATTTTTAAATTTTAATTAATTTAAGTTCAAATTATCAAAATTTAATTTAGTTACAAAAATATTCTTGAATAGTAATTAGGCTTAGGGTTAGGGTTAGAACTAAGGTAGTGTAAAAATTTTAGTAAAATTAAAAAGTAGAATAATAATTGAAAATCAATCATAATTTATTTAAATTATTTTAAAAATATAATATTTTTTGTCAACTATTACTTAGTTTTATATTTTAAATAATTTTTTAATTTAAAATTAATAGTATTCTACTTAATTTTTTATTTATAAAATTAGATTTAGAATTTCAATATTTAAAGTAAATCATATAAAATTGTCATTAGTTTTAATTATTAAATTTTTTAAATTTTAAATATATAAGATATTCACTTTTAAGTCACCCACCAAAACCGTGACCATAGATCCTTTTAGGTCACCCTTTAGTAAAATTGTGACCATAGACCCTTTTAGGTCACCCTTCAAAACCGTGACCATAGACCCCTTTAGGTCACCTCCAAAACCATGACTATAAACCCTTTTAAGTCACCCTTTCGAGAAATCGTGACCATAGACCCTTTTAGGTCATCCCCTAAAACCATGACCATAGACTTCTTTAGGCCACCCCCTTACACTGTGACCAGAGACCTTTTTAGGACACCCTTTCAAAAAATCGTGAACATATACCTTTTTAGGCCACTCCCAAAACCGTGACCATAGATACCTTTAGGTCACCCCCCAAAACCGTGACCATAGACCCTTTTTGGTCACCCCTAAAAACTGTGACCATATACCCCTTTAAGCCACCCCCCAAATCCGTGACCATAGACCCTTTTAGGTCACCATCCAAAACCATGACCATAGACAAGTATAGGTCACCCCCGAAAATCGTGACCATAGACCCCTTTAGTCACCTTTTTTTTGAAAAACCGTGACCATAGACCCTTTTTGGTCACCCCTAAAACCGTGACCATAGACCCCTTTAGGCCACCCCCAAAACCGTGACCATAGACCCTTTTAGGTCACCCTCCAAAACCGTGACCATAGACATGTTTAGGTCACCCCCAAAAACCGTGACCATAGACCCCTTTAGTCACTCTTTTTTGAAAAACTGTGACCATAGAACCTTTTTGGTCACTCCTAAGAACCGTGACCATAGACCCTTTTAAGCCACCCTTTTTTTAAAAACCGTGACAAAAAAACCGTGGCCATAGGCCCAAAATGTTGTAGTGTTTAGTACATATAATTCATACTGGGTTACGTCGTTACTTATTCATGAAAATATTTATAGACACCATGTTTATACTATCTAGCCTCGACTCACAAGAGTCACTCAAGTCTGGGACCTATTCTAACTTGTTTATATAGGTATTTACAAAAGCACCTAGCCCTCTAAAAGTCTATACAAAGCGAGGGCAAAGACAACTACTACCACTGCTACTATTATACCTACTGCTAGTCATCGATCCCTGGTAGCTGAAGAAATACGAAAGTACTGTGTGGAAGTAAGAGAAGTCTATCTGACCCTCCGGTAATGCTACTGCTGCTCGCTACTCCCAAGGATGGAAACTCAAAGAAGATCTCGCCGGTTTGCATCTACGGAACAAGAAAGTAAGGGGTGAGAACCTAAGGTTCCCAGCAGGGTACTATACAGGAAAACCTAAGGGGTTCCGTAGCCTAAGTCTAAGACTTCACGCAGTTAGGTCAGTAAGTCACATAAACAAGTACAAGCACAAGTGTATAACAGAACAGTAACCAAGCACATAATACAAGAAGCAGAGAAAAAATACAATCACAAGTACAAGTAAACCATCAGAAACATAGACAATGCAGCAACCAAGTATGATGCATGCCTGGTCTTATGCAGGCCATGAGCTCATGCATCGGTTGACTACCCGCAACCCGACGTTACCTAGGAACTTGTCCTAGATATGGTTTCCCAATTGCGTCCGTTTGTGCATACGTATCAATGTGGTTAAAAATACCACCAGTCCTTGACAACAGGCAATCATTGCAAAGCTTGACGCCATAATATACGCACAAAGGGAAACAGAGTTTTAGCAGTCAGTGGGTAATACCCGCCTCCAAACAACCTCTAATACCTTGGGGTTTACCGTTCTTTTTTCGTGGCACATCTCAATAAAATTTATCTCTAAGGGACTTCTCTCCCTTTCTTTTTAAATAAAACTTGTGCCCGGTCTCTGCTCTTTAAATCTCAGCCTTTGTCACATTTACTATTTTACCTTAGTACTTTTATATATTTTCAATTTTGCCCTTTTGTACATGACTTTTCTTTACCGTTTTCTTTAGACTTTTAGTGACGCTTTCACCACTAATGTTATTACTTTATCATTCTACCCTCATATTTTTACTAAAAGACCTTCTTACCTTCTATTAAGTTAATGGATTATTTTTAATTTGACTTTATACCTAAAATTACTAATATGCCCCTAAGTACTCTAGTTTACCGTTTAACCTAATTTAGCGTCAAAATGTTACCGGATTAATCCTAATATTTTTTATGACCAAATTATCCATAATAATTTTATTTAATGCCAATTCTATCCTTAGAGATGTAAAACATCATTTTTACCCTTTATTGATGTATTTACTTATTCTAGTTACCACTTTTAACCGTTTTACCTCTAACTTTTACTAAAAATTTTATTTAGACCCAAAACTTTCTTGTAATTCTAATTTTGACCCAATTAATTTATATAATTACTAATTTATCCTTAATGACACTAAGTTCAGAATTTTACTTATCTTTCAATTAGATTACATTTTTAAACCTCTTTTTATCCAAAAGTGGCTATAACACCCTTTTTTACTTTTACACCTTTGTTCCATAGGATTAAAATCACTCTTCTAACTTCTTTTTAACCCTTATACATGTAACTTTCATGATCATTTAGTGGATGGATTTTCAGGGGTACAATTTTTCATTTTTATCCACTTTTAGTGACTTTTAAGGCTTGAAACTTAAACCCCAAGTGCTCCATTAATTTTTTACTGTCCCATACATTTTCCAGAGGCAAATAAGCTTCATATATCACTCAAATAACAGTCCAAAAATAGAGAAGCATCACTGAATTTCCAGAATTAAGAATCAAGCACAAAATCACCAAAAAGTGGCTCATATGAACACTGAAAATAAGCACAAACATAATCTAACTAATCTTAACCCTTACCTCTTATCTAATTCAGTTAGTAAACCTTTCATATACTATAAATTGTGCACACAAGGGCTGAAACATAGCTGGTGGTGGTGAGTTTCGTTTTGGGCCTAAAGTGTCGCAAAACGTCGAAATTCAACCACTTTGATCTCGAATCTCTCTAACTCCTTAGGCGTGCTCCATGGGTGCTTCAAGAGGAGTTCTCAATACATGAAAGAGAGTAAGAATTCTTCATGGCTACTGTTTTTAAAAAAAGAAAAGAAAAGAAAAGAAAAAAGAACAAGAGTTTACCTAGCCAAAATTTTGATATAAACGCAAGGATTAACGAAAACAGGCAAGAGTTTGTGCTTGTATGGTTTGAGTCCTTGAAGAATACATGAAGAACAATGGAAGAAGAGTTGAAATATGGGCTGGGGCGCAGATAATAGGTGCAAGAATTTTTTCTCTTTCTCTCTCAAGAAGTCGGTCAAAAGAGTGTAAAAATGTGTAAAGTGTTTTATGAATTTTGCGGGCAATGCTTCCTTAATTAAAAAAAAAAATCAAAGTCTTTCTAAATTTATAATGGTAAAAGTGGCTGAAGTTTTCGTGGTCAAGAGATGGGCTTCAATGAATAAGGGGCGTGAAAACGAGGAAGCTTGGTTAGCACTTACGTGTCGAGCTTATCCACAGTTAACCGCAGTTAGTTACTCGAGGTTAAAAACACAGCAGAGAGGGGTGAAAGGATGAGATATTCTCGTCCGAGAGGTTGAGAAGGAGAGACAAGTTACTTGGGTGGCAAGTAAGAAGATTTATTCTTAAAGAAATAAATCATAAATGGATGGCTAATATTAATCACGAGACACAATTACCAAGGTCGAAATTATTTTTACCACTCGTTTCGAAGTTTTCGGTTATAAGAGTTTTTCTCGACGTATGCAAAACCGTCACTAAAAGTAAATTTGCAGCTCAAAAAGTCTATAGCGAGAAAAATAAACCAATGGTAATCTAATATTTATTATTTACTAGTCAAACTTGACTTAGGGGGATTAATTACCCTCATAAAGTCAATTTTGACCTTATTAATGGTCGTTTTCTATTTTATTTTTTTATTTTTTTTATTTTTTCTTTAATTTTTAATTTTTTTACCATTGGTCCAGCCTCACTATTTCTTGTTGGGCCGTGGTTTGGGATTTTGTAAAATTAATTTTTAATTAGCCAGAAAAGTCTATTTACCAAAAATCGGGTTCTTACAATTAACATTTTAAATATAGCTTGTGCTCTTATGTTTCAATCTAATTTACCATAATTTTTTTGTCTTGTGCCGTTTAATCATGCTATTTATTTGCTTAATAGATTTTATCATCTGCAATTAATTCTAAAACACCATTTGAGGTTTTTTTTTTAATCATCCACCAAATTATCATGACCTTCAAGTTTTTGGATGCTTATGTTTTGTTTCTACCCTAATGCCAAATAGATCAAAATTTGATCCAAGACCCAAAAAAGTTATGTTTATTAGTTTTTAACACGGTTTTAAAAGATATATTATTTATGTTTTAGAAGATAAAAGAATTGAAATTTTCAGAAATGTAATTTTTTATGAAATGATCTTGTCCTTAGTCATAAAAAATGTCCAATTCTATACACCCACCCCAACATCATCAAACATACCTCAAAAACAAAATTTAGTTAGTCTTCTTTTTGGGTCTAAACCTATTCCTATTGAGTCACACCTCATTTCCACTAACCCATCCATTCTGATATTTCATCTTCACTACACCACCAACATCTCCCATTCTTCCTTTAGTCTCCCCCGAAGCCTCACCAAACTAAGACACATCTCAATCCTCTACATCCAACACAACACCATTATCTTCCTCCAGATCCTTTTTCTCTATCAGGCCCATCATCACCGTCCCCTTCATTAGAGGAGCCCCTTTTTTTCCGTCACAGCCACCGAGCTCGCCGATCACCAGCTTACCTTTTCGATTATGTTTTTCTCTCAGATGCACAAATTTCACTTTCTCAATGTGTCTTTATCCAATTTCTTCCGTTATATCTTTTTCTTATATTTCTCCTGCTTATATAACCTATCTTTTATCTCTACAACATGAGGTTGAGCCAAAATCTTTTAAGGACACCAACAATCATTCTAGTTTGCGTAGTGCCATGAAAGATAAACTGGATGCCCTTGAGTTAAACAAAATTTTGTATCATATTAGTTGTCCTACAAGTATTAAGCCGATTAACTGTAAGTGGATTTATCGAATCAAACGTAAGTTAGATGGTTCCATTAATAGATATAAAACACGTCTTGTGGCTAAGGGATTCACTCAGACTGAAGGTATTGATTTTTTAGAGACATTTTCTCCTGTTATCAAGTCTGCTGCTATCAAATTAGTCCTGGCTTTGGCAACCATGAAACACTAGCCCATACACTAACTAGATGTCAATAATGCTTTCTTGCACGATGACATCTCGGAAGATGTTTGTATGTCTCTGCTCTCTGGAATTGTGCCAACTCTCTTGAATCAATGTTGCAAATTGTTGAAATCTCTATACGGTTTACGACAATCTAGTCGCATGTGGTATGAGAAACTCTCAAATCTTTTACTATCTCATGGATACCTGTAGACCATTTTCAATTATAGTTTGTTTGTTAAATTCAGTGGTGATGAAATCTCTATTCTTCTGGTTTACATTAATGATATTGTTATAACTGAAAATTCTATTTTTGAACCTGCTATTGTTAAAACAATTTTGAACCAGCATGTTAAAATTAAAGATTTGGGTCCTTTGAAATATTTTCTGGGTATTGAAGTTGCTCAATCAGAAAAAAAAATTTCTCTCAAAGAAAATTTTGTCTTAATCTTTTAGAAAACTCAGGCTTGTTAGGTGCCAAACCAACTTCGATTTCCATGGATAGTGCTACAAAACTTCATCAAGACAACAGTCCCCTTCTCTCAGGTCCCTTTGTCTATCGACGTTTGGTTGGTCACCTCATATATCTTACCATCACGAGACTAGACATCATGTATGCAACACAACAATTAAGTCAATTTTTGGCGTTTTCTACTCAGTTTCATTTTCAAGCCGCAAAGCGAGTGTTGACTTACCTAAAAAGTAGCCGCAGAAAAGGAATTTTCTTCTCCAGAACTTTAGAGATTCAGATTCTCGACTTTAGTGATTCTGATTGGGCTGGATGTCTTGACACTCAGCAATCTTTAACAGGCTATTGTTTCTTGTTGGGCAGCTCTTTAGTCTCTTGGAAGACCAAGAAATAAATCACCATTGTCCGCTCATCCACCGAAGCAAAATATCGTGCACTTGCCAACACAACTTGTGAACTTTAATGGATACTCAACGTGTTATAATTTTTACGCATCTTTCTAGTCCGACCACTAGTTTTATATTGTAATAATCAGAGTGTCCTTCATATTGTTGTTAATCTGATTTTTCATGAATGGATCAAACATTTGGAGATTGATTGTTACTTCCGACAGAAAACTCAAGTTGGAGTGATGAAACTTTTCCAAATTTCTTCTTCCGGGCAGTTAGCTGACATCTTCATCAAGTCTTTGTCTCCTCAACCCTTTTATTTTAATTTCATAAGCTTGGTGTTCTTGATATTTTTCATCTTTCAGTTTGTGGGAACGTATTAAACCACTCTTTTACATTAGCCTATGATAACAATAAAGAAGTCTCACACCAGTCTATAAATTCAGTCTAATAGAATACATAAATTTAATCACAATTTTAACTTTTATTGCTTTATTTGTTATTATCTTATCCTTATTTATTTTTATCTTTCATAGATAATGCTAAATATATATTTAGCTTTATTTTTATAATTTTTCAATAAAAAACACAAACCACAATATTTTTTATCTTTATTTTTTTTATTCTTTCAGTGTTTTATTACAAAATACCAAAAGATTAACAAACTAACTCATATATATAGTATATTCCCTCACAAATTTAATGTACGTTTCTGAATTTTGTTCATCAGATTCATGGGATAATGGTGGCATAAGCTAGTGAATACTATTTTATCCCAAATTACTAAATTTCAAAACTGAATCGGGGGAGGATCAAACAAATAACCTTGCTTAATCCCATGATTGCTCCATCAAGCCAACATGGGAATTTTATTTTGATTATTAATTATTATATATAGCATTTAGAAGCTTTAGATAAATTATATTTACATATTTATTTAATATTATTGTATTAGAATCTGTTACGGCCTGGCCCAGAATCCCTGCGGGTCGGCCCGACCCGAACGCCACCCGGTCCGGATATGCGCCCCGCAACCGACCCGGACACGCGTCCAAGACAGCTCATGCGCAGCTGTGGGACAACGTCCTTGGAAACATGGGCATGTTCTCATCGGGCCCACCTCTGATAGGTATATAAGGGGAAGGCTTGCTCTTCCCCCAAGGTACATCACATATCACATTACCCTTTCCGCCTGCGCATTTACTGACAAGAGCGTCGGAGTGTCTTTGCATGTGGCACCCCCCTTTTTCTCCATACGAAGTACTCGGGACCTCGCGTATCGTTGACCGGCAGTCCACGACTTGACGAGCCCCTACCATCATCCCGGATCACAACCCGAACTGTCCGGTAACCGATCTACCGAACAGAATCTATTATATATATATATATATATATATATATATATATATATATATATATATATAATAGAGATAGGCAAATTCTATGGTATGGACAGTAGAAGACATCCATATGTCTGGATGCTACGTGGAATGAGTATTCTTTCAACGCGTGCAGAGGGGCCAGCAGCGTTGTGAATGTTCAGCAGTTAAAGTGTAACACCCTAACTACCAAAGCTCACGCTTCCAGCTGCGTAACTCTGATAGCTCGGACATTACGACGACACTTATACTATTTAATACTAAAATATGAGCCTGTTTAAAACTTTAAACCGCAATACCGCTCCCAAAGATACTTTCGTTCGATAACGTACATCCATAAATACCATACAACTTACAAAAACTCATAAAGAGTACATCCATATATATACATACATATATATAAATAATATTACAAACATAATCCAATACAATTTCTATCCCTCTTACAGATTATATCAAGATAAAGGCGAGGGTACAATAAACCATAACTAAAACAATATAGAGCATCACAACAACAATTAAATAAGCTCTTCGTAACTTTTGCGCCCATATCCTGAAAGGGAAAAAATGTAGGGGGGGTGAGAACATCATCCTCGAAAGGGTTCTCAGTAGAGGGTTTTTGGGAATTACTGTAATAGGATACATGAAGATAATCGCACCAGTGATTCATAACCGTCTTATGCCTCTTTTCAAAAACAACGGTTTACAATGAAAGTAAAGTCGGAAATCTTTTCAGAAAGAAAAACTGTTCAATTCTCAAAAACTCAAAAGCCTTTCAAAACGGTTTATCTATGCGGAACCAAAATAGCCTTTCATAATTTATTCCAAACCAGAAACACAAAACCGAAATCAACCATCAGTTCATCTCTTTCCAACCACGGCCCTAGGCCCAAACAATCCAACCAACAACCAATCACCACCATCCAACAGAGTCCCAGATGCAAACACAGATAGGAAGTTCAAGCACAAACAAATAGTTATTACAAGTAGAACAGTTAGCAATTAATCACATAGGCAAACCAAGTATAATATGCACACCCAACCAATGTCACACAAATGCATATGATGCATGCCTGTCCCTAGTGGCTGATGATATCATCTGTCGGTTATAGAGCCAACCCGACAAGTCCTGGTAGCTAACCATTGGACTGTCCCTCTGTCGTGCATCCCCAACTCGAGTTATACTCATCATAAACTTGATCATAATCATGATCCATATCTATCACCCTCACTGGTGAATATTTATCCATCACCATCACTAGTGAATATTTATGGGGGCGAGCTCATCCGGGACTTTCACAGTGCCCGGCCACACTTACGACATAGGGTCAACAGAGTATCAAGTCTCAACCTGGAGCACGTGGTGGCTAGCCACTGCTACTACCCAGGGAAACTCGTATCTCAGATAGTGGAAGTGCAACATTCACATTTATCAATGATTCAGCATAAACATGCATTCAATCTCATCCATGGATCAACATCCATCTCAGCCATCCGGCTCACGGTTCAGTCCAGAACCAGCCAATATTCATATCATACACAGCCATTCCGGCTCATGGTTCAATCCAGAACCAACCAATATTTATAATCATACATAGCCATTCCGGCTCACAACAAAACAGCACTTCCACATTCAACATCATAAATTCATAAAATCGGCATTTAAGCCATAAATCACTTTTTCCCCAAATCATTTCACTTGAAATAGAGTTTCAACTCTTTTTAGCCTTGACTTTGAAGATATCATTTTTAAATCATCTCAGGCTCATAAGCCAAATTTACTCAAAGTGAGTTTCCTTTTTAAAGCAAAGCCACTCTCGGCATTCTCTTTCCAAAACTTTCAAAACCATGGAAAGTTAAAGATTCTTTTTGGGAACATCCAAAAT
The DNA here is from genome assembly GCF_003086295.3 of Arachis hypogaea. Lineage (NCBI taxonomy): Eukaryota > Viridiplantae > Streptophyta > Magnoliopsida > Fabales > Fabaceae > Arachis > Arachis hypogaea. Next base: position 140,436,217 of record NC_092050.1, on the reverse strand, counting down.
CACCCATCCAACAATGGGATTTTATAACAAAAGTTTCTTGCCAGAGTCCCAAGTCTTTAGGGAAGGTCAACTTATATAAATTCCTTAAAATTCATTGAAACTTTTAAAATCATAGATTCCCGGTTCAAGTAAATAAAACTGAATTTATTATGAAACCGATCATACAAAATCACAAGTTCCAACCCGGTCCAAAAATCAACTCATTTGAAACGGAACCGGTTCATTTGAATCAAACCACTTTCAGGTTTCTTTTTGGAACCCATTTTTCTAACTCTTCCAAAATGCCTCAAACTTGATTACTCAATCAAAAGTCTAAATTCCTTTAAAATCACTAAAAGCTCCTTTTTATATTGAAATCAATATTAGAGCCTCATTCTTTCCTTCAGTGATTCAAACTGTACAAATAGTTCGTTTCTAAATAAGCTGAACTCAACGCATAAAGTTCATTAAATAAATTAAGCTTGAAAACATAAATATTCTCTTAATAAATCAATTAATACAATTTCTCAAATCCAACCCTTTTTAAATAACTTTACAAACAAGAGTAGGATTTTGTAGAAATTTCGGCAGCACCTCCCCTAAAACTTGGACTTTTGCCACCCGGTTCGGGTCCCAACTAAACCGATTCTCATTCCTTTTTAACAGCCCAAAACCAGAAATCAATTCAAAGGCAAGCTAAATCCAACAGTCGCCTCAGTGGCATCTCTCAAGGAAACTATTTCAGAAATCAACTCAATATCAATCAATTTAACTCATTTCCAAAGCTTTAAAGAATCGGTTCAGCAACAAATCATTTATCAAAACCAAATCAGTGAAAGCAAACCAGGCTGAATTTCAAAGAGTATTCTATCTTTCACATCATCAAAACAATTGACTCAATTCAAACCAATCCTCAACGGATTAAACTCAGATTTCAAATATTTAAAGAATCAGCTTCAAAACATTACATTTCACAAACCACACGACAATTTAGCCAAACCAACATCCATAGTCATTCGAGTCAATCAATTGATACATAAGGCAGATACAATCACCAAGTACACAATATCTCACATCAGTACCCATATGTAATAATTCCAATAATAAACTATAGTTTTCGGAAAGTGCCCCTACCTCAAAACGCAGATTCCATAACTCAAACGCATCACAGAGTCCTTTCCGCCTTGACCCGAAATCAACAATCAAAATCCCGGCTACTAAACCACAGCTCCAAACCGTTTTCTCAGCAACCACAACGACTCTAATCACAATATATAATAACCGAGATTAACTCTCATAACAACAATTGCTACAACTCCTCAACGTATAATAGAGCAGTAACTAGAGGGCTTTCAGATCGAAACGCTTACCGAACCAAAGGAACGGCTGAACCAAAACAGCGGCAATCTCTGAACTGGTTTCGCAGCAGCCCGGCAGCCACCTCAAGTAGTAGCGGCGACCGGACTCCGGCAATGGCGCCTGGAACCCACATACAGAGACGTTAAAGCTTCCAGAATCTTAAACGAATGAAGACCGAATTCAAAAATCCTTACCGGCAGAGTTTTCTGGCGACGGCAGCAGGGTCTCAAGTGGCAGAAGCTCAGCCCGGAGCTCCGGCAGCAATCCCGGAAGTCACAAGACCATCCCTGGCGGTCAGAATCACATAGATGCAGCTCTCTTCTCCGGCAGCGACACCCGCGGCGGCCTGAAACCCCTTTTTGACGGCGGTAATTCCGATCAAGGCGGCACCGGTGACGCAAGCGCGGCTGGACAAGGTGGCTGAACCCCGGCTCAGCCGCAGATCTCTCTGTCTCACCTGTTCGGTGTGACTGGACGGTCTTCTCCTCAATGGCACGGCGGCAGAGCAAATCAGATTGGCGGCGGCAGAGGTTACGGCGCGCTCGGCGGCGACGCGGGCTGGGGGTGCCGGCGACAGCGGTGGCTTCACCTTCTCCGCGCGCGCTCCTCCTTCTCCATCGGTGGCTATGGCTTGCGCTCTCTCCAGGTCGCGGTTCTGCTTGTGACGCTGCGCAAGGATGATCGGCGAAGGTGGCAGTAGCAAGGGGCGACGGCAACTGCGACGGCGGTGCCGCCCCTTTCTTTCCTCTGGGCTCCTTGTTTCGCGACAAAAGGCAGAGACGGCTGAGCGTTAGCGACGGCAACCCGTGGTGGCAGTGGCACGGCTTGCTCTCTCTCGATCTCCACCCTTGGATGTGCGACGGCGTTCCTCTCTCTCCCCTCCTCCCTCAATTTCATTTTTCTGCCTCTGCTCCTTCCTTTTTCATGGAAAGAGAGGAAGAAACCGTGTGTTGTGGCTGCTGGGGCATGGGGGAGCAACGGGTTACCGGGTAGGGTTTTAGGGTTTCATTTCTTTTTTTTCAAAATAATTAGGGTTAGGGGCATTATGGTAATTTCGTATAAAATTGGGAATAACATAGTAATTGAAACTCAATTAAATCCAACCCTAGTTATATATAGAAAATACTATTTGTTCCTCATTTTTGCAATTTGTTTTCAATAAAATGCCCAAATCTAAAAATTAGAAATAATATAATTAATGTCTTCATTTTTCCAAAATAGTAATAGTAATATTTAAAATATTTATTATCTAATCCAAATCATATAAAATCCTTATTATTTCATAACTATCAACCTTATACTTTAAATATAGAAAATAATCTAATAATTATAAAATTGGATAATAATAATAACTTATCTCAAATCCAATAAATCAAAACTTGCCTTAATTATCTTTAATATAATAATTTCTGAAATTAAGGTTATAAATAACTATATAATTTGAGACTTGATCATGATAAGACTTTTTTAAAAGTTCTGGGTCTTATATAAAGCGACTGACAGTGGCAGTCGGATGCAGTGTGTTGGAATTCGTTTCAAGTGACATTACCGAAATAAAGAGAAGTGGTTAATTTAATGATGTAGTTTATCTTTTTTGAGAGATGGACCAAAGAAATACACATAGAATTTTTTTTTATTTTTTGTAATTGGTTAGAGTTTGGATGTCCAATAAAATGTAAGAAAGCCTGAAAACATGTGATCTACGAAAGGGAAAAAAAATACTGGGTTAACCGAGAATAAAACCCACGAGCGTCCAAACAAAAAGCTAACGCTACTGAAGGTATTAAAAAAAAAATTCAAGTTATAGTAGCGCCATATAAAATATGCATTCCGTTTTCTATCTTAGCTTTTTTATTGTTTTAGCTATATTGAATTATGGATCATGCTTTTTAAGATGTAAATGAATTAAAAGGCTATCGTTAATTAATTTTAAGAAGCCAATAATTTATTCTATTTTATTATATAAACAAGTGTATTAATCCGTGTATGATAAGATTAAAATTATAATTTTAAATTATTTTGTTAAGATTAAATTAAATTATAATAATTTGATTAATAAAAATATAACATGTTATGTATTATTTATTTTTTCTTAATCTAGTGTTAAATATATTAACTCTAAAATAGTTATTAATTGGTTTTAGTAATCTACTTTCTTCAATAAATTAAACATATATACTCAATTTGATCATAAACAACGTAATAATATTTAGACTCACCAACAAATTCTTATATATTTTACTGTCAAGTAAGAACATATCAAAATTAGCTCAAAATAAATAATAAATTGTTAGAGAATTCTAATGTACAAAATTCGCTAATGAACAATACATAATTTAAATCTACTAAAAAATAACTCAACACTTTTCCTTGATGCCTGCAAAATATATACCTGAAATAATATTATATCAATGTTAGTATACAATTTTACAATCATGGAGCGTATTTACTATACATGGCTCATTCTTAAAAGTTATTCTACACACGTGTTTATGTATTATTCATTAAAGGCTAATTGTAATATTGTAACTTAATTATAATAAAGATATTTTTCTAAAATAAATTTAGAAGAGAGAATAGTGCTTTCATTTTGGAGGAAAAATGAATTCATGAATAATTGACACCTCACTTTTATTAGTTGATAATGTATTAAATATTAAGCCAATGAGTAATAGCTCAAATGGCATAGTCTCCCCATACTCAATTAAGAGGTTGCGGGTTCGAGTCTCATATCTTTGGTAAAAAAAAATGTATTAAATATTAATTTTATATAATTATAATAAAAATATTTCTCTAAATTAGTATAATCATGCATTATTCATTAAATTTTAATTGTAATATAATTATAATAAATATATTTTTGTAAAATAAATTTAGAAAAGAGAACAGTGATTTCATTTTACAGAAAAATTAACACCTCACTTTTATTAGTTGGAGAAAAAATCCAATTTTAGTATATTTTGTCGTTATTATACATTTTTCTGTAATCATATATCGACTGTTTTTTTTTCTTGTTTCAGCATTTTGAACCTGGGTTTAACTTCTCGTAGTTTTCATTTCTCAGTCATTCTATTAGATGTAGTTGATAATTATTGAAATTCTTCGATTAATATAGGAAAAAATATATTATTATATGATATAATTAATATGAATATATTTTATTATTAAATAAACAAAATTAATATAAAATAACATTATACATAAGAAAAAGCAAAGAAAATAAAATTAAAATAGCAAAAATGATAAAAATATTATTTTTATAAATTTGTTTTCTCATTTTTATTTATAGAAGATTAGAAAATAGTAAATTTTTAAATAAATTAATTTATATTTCTTGTATTCAATTTAAATAAGTAATAAATTATTTTATTTTAATTTATTCCTTAAATTTATATATCATAAAAATTAAATCAAATAATTAATATATATAATTTTAAATTGTGTGATATTTAAATCACATGAACCAAAATTAATTTGAGGAAAAACAGGACCCTTCAATGCTTATGAGTTTAATGAGAAAAAAAACGGAAACAGCAGCAGAACAAATCAGTTATCATTGATCACAAATTTCGAATTCAAAACACAAATCAATAATCAAGTAATCAGAGATATTCAAAATCACAAATCACTACTTCAGAGTTCAGAGACATTCAATTTCAATAATCCAAGTACTTCAGACACATTCAAATCCTGCCTAAAGCCTTTAACAATGTACAAATTTCCACCATTAGCTAAGTTTCTACCATTAGCAACGATACACAGTAAATTCTGCCTAACAGAATAAGTTTCCACCATTTGCAACCATACACACAAATTTCTACAAAGTGACAGAGCATTCAGAACCATACATCCAAATTGGCAAATACAAGACAGAATCAAACTTCAAACCGAGACCGAAGATCAAATAAGAAGAATAGAAGAACCAAACTTCAGAACCAACATGCATAGCAAGACCGAAGCAGACTTGGAGAAAAATGGAACAAAAATTTAAGAAGAAGACCAAAACCTCCGTGAAGATGAAGACCAGAAGCCACTAACCTGGGTCCGTGCCGAGAAGCCAGCGTAGATGAAGGGCCGAAGAGAATCTGCCGAGTTACTGGGTTAGGCGGCGACGCTGGAGAAGCTGGGTTAGGCGGCGATGATGGAGGCAGAACGGGCGGTGCTGAGGACCTCAGACTGGCGATGGCCCTGACGACCTGGGTTACGCGGCGACGATGGAAGGGCTAGGCGGAGGGCTAGGCGGCTACGGTTACTTTCATTCTGCGTTCTCCAGTACATGAAGGAATTAAGGGTTGGGGGAAGAGGGTGGGTGATTAGGGTCACGGGGGGGGGGGGGGTTGGGAATGACTTGGATCTGTTACCTTTTTTTTAACAAATTAAAAACCGGCGTTTTTCATTAACTCAATATTAAGGCCCAACTTGCATAGCCCAACACTGCCGAAAAATTCTGTTGGCCCACCATCTATGTTCTTCCAAAAAATTGTTTAACATTATTATTCCATTACCAACGATACTTAATAACTAATTATCTGAGGCATCTGAACCCCTTCATGACCCACATCTGCAAAAGCCTTTCTCTTTCCATCTTGTGTCAGGAGCACTGATATCTGACACCACAGATGTCGTCCAATAGGTGCATACACATGGTATCCATACCTCTAGATATTCTCAGTGCTCCATACCATAGCCTTTGCCATAGAGATATCGATTTAGTTATTTTTTAAAATATCCTTTGTTGTATATAATTTATAAATAAAAAAGTTATTTGACATTTAAAAGTCTTTCTCTAGCCGTGACAGAGCTACGTTAATGGGAAGGGACAATGACCCCTAAATTAATAATTTGTACATACTAAGTCTTTAATTTTTCAGTTTAACCTTTTCTTAATTTTCAAATTTTCTCTCTTCTTCACTGACACTTATTTAAATGAACAAATAAGCTGATCACTTGACCAATCCAAATTAATTAATAGACATATTGCTAAATAAATATATATTATTTATACTAATTACATATGAATATTTAATTATGACTAAGTATAACTATTCATACTCTTGTTCTACTTTGAGCAGAGCTTTCCTGATGGGCAAACCCATTGAAAATAAGAGTTCCTTACTCGGTTATCAAAAGTCAATGCTTCTTACAAGGAAATCCCCTAGAAAAATCTCAAGAAATTACACACCATATTCAACACATGCAATCATAAGCTAGGGTACCCTCTACAAATATATATAGACTAAAATGTTACACCACATTCATAATTAATTATCAATCATTGTTATTACCTATCACAAATCACCATCATCAACATGTGTTTGAGATCATTCAGGTGCAGTTTTTGCTGCATCTTTGTCACATTTTACACCTTATTTTTGTGCTTCATTCTATCCATATTCCTATTTTGGATAATCATATCCCCATCAAGTGTCAAATTCCAACCTCCAAGTAACCAATACTTCGCTCACTCAATTCAATCTCACCACTACCACCACCACATTGAACTATTTAATTTTAGATATTTTACATATTTATTTAATTTTAGAAACGGTTGAAAACTCAGAATTCAAACTTAAAAAGGTAATTAAGATGGTATAAAATCTCAATGCCCTTATGGTGAAAATTGGAAAAGAATGAATTCATTGAGTACTATCAAATAATACAAAATACCAAAATATTAACTATAACCAACTCCCATAGATATAGTACATTCCTTCACAAATTCAATGTTATGTTTCTGAATTTATTCATCAGATTCATGGGATGATTAGATGATAGTGGCATAGGCTAGGGAATACTATTTTATTCCAAATCTGAATTGGGGGAGGATATAAGAAAGGACTTTTACCCCCATGGACCATGGTTGTTCCATCAAGCCAACATTGCAGCTGTTATTTTGATTGTTAATTATTATATATTTTATCTAGAAGCTTTAAATAAATTATATTTATATATTTATTTAGAATCTATTATATATAATAGAGATATGAAACTGATTTAGTTATTTTTTAAAATATCCTTTATTGTATATTGTAAGAATCACGACTAATTAACCGCCTAATTAGATAATTAAATTACCCAAAATAGGATCTGACAATTTAGAATGAGAATTTGAAGATTTAAATATGATTTTTGGACTCAGTAGATTTTTCTGAGTCAGAAAATGTATTTTTTTGCGAAAAACCGAGAAAAATCGCGAATCGGCAGTCGAACCAGTTCAAGTCTGCCCGGTACTGAGTGAGAAAAAGTGAAAACAATAAAAAAATCTTAGAAAAATATTAGAAATAAAAAACCAGGCGTTAATTTTAAAGGTTTGGTCCAAAATTGGGCCGAACAAGCTAAAAACGCTAACGGGTTAGATCGGACCCAAGTTGGGCCCAAGCCCAATATATAAATAGGTTTATTTAATGAACCCATTCAGCAACAACATACTTAAACACAACACCACCAGCTGATAAGAGAAGAAGGAGAGGAGACTCCATTGTTACTATTCACATAGAACTTCCTAAGCTCATAACTTAAGCTACGGAGCTCCGATCGCCGCACCATTTGCGGCCACGCGTTCCTCGCGAAGAGCTCTACAAAATCTGCCCAAGAAACTGGTAAGGTAATCACGAAATCCTTCTCAGTTTTCCCTTCCAAAATTTTGAAAATTTAGGGCTTTGGATTAATTGAAATGTTGTGATTTTAGGTATTTAGGTACACTCTAGCATTTGATTCCTATTGGGTTTGCACTCAATCAACCTTGGGTAAGGTGAGCAAATCAACTCTCTTGTGGTTTTGTGGATTTGATGAACCCTAGGTTGAATTATTGTAAATTATGTGTGTTATAGCTTGAAGTTGTGATTATTGGTAATTTTGGAGGTTGTTGGTGATTGTTGGTGCTTGATTGGAGTTGATTGGTGACTTGGATTGTGGTTGAAAGCTCAACTTGTGCTCAATTGGGGTTTTAGTACATATTGAGAATCGGCCAAGGTATGGTTTCGGTTTCCTCTATGTAGTATACAATATTTCTGGACACTTAGGCTATTGACCCATAGGATAGGATTGGATTGTATTGGTTATTTGGTTTGTTGAGATATGATGAATGATGAATGATAAATTGATGAGCTTTGGCTATGTTGATGAAAGTGTTGTATGATAATGTATGATGATTTGATGATTTGGAATGTTGATAAATTGCAATGTTGATGTTGGTAGCTTGATATTGGAGATTGAGATTGAAATTGATTATAATGATGGTTGGTAAGGGTGAAATGATATTTGATTAATGTGTTGGTGGAAATATGAATATATTACCATGTATTTGATAATGAGAATTGATGATCTCATAAGGTGGAGGGGTGAATTGAGGTACGGCAAATGGTAAGATTTGATGTGGGATAGAGTTAATGTGGTTTTGGTTGGTTTAAGTTGTGAAAATTGGGAAATTGATAATTTGTGAATTTTTGGTAAAACTGAAAATTTGGTAAACTTCTATGAATCATATCTTGAACTACCGTGCTTGAAATTCAATGTATTTTATATCAAATGAAAGGAAATTGAACAAGCTTTAAAATGGTTTAAATTTTGTGGAAATCTGAATTCGGTAGAAAAAGATATGAATGTGGAAAGTTTGGTGTCAAAATCTGAAAAATCTGTAATGTTATAGAATTTTGTGATTTTTGGTATGTGCGCACGCACAGCTTTGTGCGCACGCACACCCCTGTGATTTTTCGAACCTGTGCGCATACACAGGGGAAGGCCTCCGGTTGAGGGCGCTAGCACAACCTGTGCGTGCACATAACCAATGAAGATTTACAACCTATGTGCACACACACGTTGGGAAGGGTAGTTTGTTGAGGGCGCTAGCACACCTTGTGCGAGCGAACAGAATTTTGAAATTTTGTATTTGTGCGTACGCACACCTCTATGTGTACGTACACTCTTTGAAAATCTCTTTGGGCGTGCGCACGCACACACATGTACATACGCACATGCCCTGTTTTTCAAACTAAATTCTTGTTTTCAACTATTTCACCTTCCCAACAAGCTTGTACACTTCTGAGACACCATTTTAAGACTCTTGGGCTTAATTTTGGGTATCAAAGTATGGGAAAGGTCCTAGGATATTTAATTTGGTATTAATGTGAAAAGTTAGCGAATGGAGGCTTAGGTTTCTGGTGTACTGAGTATGGGTTTGGTGGAGTGAGACTGAAGAATGGAATATGAATTGAGGAATTGACGAACTAATGAGTTCTGAATGGAAATGTTGAATTGTCAGTGGTTGAGATGAGTCGAGGACTCGGAATGAAATGATGAATCCATGCTATACTGAAAAATGTTTTCTGAAAACCACTGAACTATTGTTTTATACTGAGAAATGATGAGACGATATGCGCCTGGCAGGGACGGTGGTTAATCCCGCCTGTCGAGGTAGCGGCGGCGGCGTAAGGACGGTGGTTAATCCCGCTTACGTTGAGATGTGAGGTCTGTGGCAAGAGTATCCCGCTTGCATCCCTTCGGATCAATAGAGTGTGCAGGCACAAAATCTTGGACGGTGTTCCGAGCACCATATCTCGGGGGGGTTCCCAATGATGATTCCGAAGGGCGACATCTCCATGGAGATGTGTCGGGTTGGCAGTTGAACCGACAATGTGATATCATAGCCAGTAGGACAGGCATTCATCATATGCATCTTCTATCTGTTTGTTTGCTTTGCCGACTTGTAATTGCTTGCCTAATTGTATAACATGCCTTGCTTACTTGAATTATTTGCCTTACATGCCAATACTTGTGTTTTACTTGCATTGATATTAATTGTACTTTCTACTAGGATTGAGGAGGTTCGGAAGGTGGTGGCGATGGGATCGCATGGAGGATAGGTTGGTGAAGGCTGTGGGATAGCAGAGAACTGTTAGATTAGAAACTCCTCAAGTTAGATTACCCCTTTATTATGTTATGGTTTAAGTTACTCTTTAATGTCCTTAAGTTATGCTTGTTGTTTTAGTTATGCCTTAAGATGAATCTTGTGATGGATATGAAGTCTAGGATTACCTTTGGCGTTCCGGAGTCTTATATCTTACATCATTGACATTGTTACTATACTAAGAACCTCCAGTTCTCATACTATATTCTGTTGTTGTTTTTTAGATGCAGGTCGCAACCCACCTCGATGAATTGTTTTGATGGTAACAGAAGCGAAAAATCCTGAATATACTTTTGGGAGGTTCAAGAGCAGCCGGTTCGATCCGCAGTTTGTTAAGTGTCGCCGACTCAGAGTTCCTTTGATTTCGAATGGTAAACCGGCGGCAACATTTAATGTTAGAAGGTGCAGTAGTCCTTATTTCTTTCAGGATCGGGATGCTGAGGGATAGCCCCGTATTAAATATAAATTTTGAGTATTTGAATGTGAATTTGCAATTATATATGGCATAAATAAATAAATATAAGTATATACTAATAATGCCATATGTAGGATAAGCAGAAAAGCAAAAATGAAAATAGAAATCCTCGTGTTATATATGTATCACTTTGATTTTCTCATCGAGTTGTATTATTCTATTTCATTTAATTAAATGAAATTTGTTGTTGAGTTCTTCTAATTTGTATGCATTATTTTTTTTTATTATTTCTTTCGTGCGTATATATATTGTTTTATGATATAAAAGATTTTTTTTCCACTTCTTATTAATTATTTTTAATATCCACAATAAAAAATTGTATAAAAGAGACATGCATAAAAATCATTTATATAATATTCTTCTTTGAATTTTGGCGACAAATTAAATTAATAATTCATCCATAAATATATTATACACATCTAAGATTAAAATACTTAGAATGTAAATATATTCATTGTACTTCTCTTGCGATGGTACTATAATGTATATATATAACAAAAATATTATTCGCACATTAAGATTAATTACTAGTGTATTTATATATAAAATATGTGTAGTTTAATTTATTTTTAATATGTATTTAATTTTAATATATATTTTATACTGTGACTAATTTTAATAACTAATTTTAGTGTACACATAATATAATCATATATAATTATAATTTCATTAGTAAAAATGAATCTTTTAATTTTTTCTTTTATATAATATTATAAAATGTAGTTTCTTATTATACATATTTTAAATAAGAAAATATATATAATATATAATAAAAATAGTTTAAATAATCTAATAAGATTTATGTATTTAGATCATTTTAAAATAAATAAAATTTAAAATTAATTATTTTTATTAATATAACAATTCTAATAAAAAAAATCACACTTAATACTATCACTTAAAAAATGAGGAGATTTAATTCTTAAATAACGACAACCTAAAACCAAAAGTATAGACTTAGCTATTCAAATATTTTCTCTCAATCATGGTTTCTTGTATGGTCCCAATGAATCATTTCAAAGCTAGAGAAAAGTTTGACGTTGACACAACTGATTTATGTGATTCTCTGATTTTGCGATTCTGATTTTGTGATTATATGATTCTGAATTAATTTTTGGTTTTCTGCACTTATTTTACTTGTTTTGAAATTTTGTTAATAATACTGATGAGTTATTGTGCTTGTTTACTGATTTTATTAATTTGAGTTATTTGTTTTGAGTTGATTTTATGATTTAATTTATTAATAATTCTGATTCTGTGATTCTGAGCTGCTGGGTTTAATTTATTTTTGTTTGTTTTGAGTTAATTTTGTGATTTATTTGTATTCAATTTCTGTTCAATCTATTTGTTTATTGTTGCTGATTGTTGTTCATTGTTGTTCATTATTTGTTCATTGTTGCTGATTGTTGTTCATTGTTCATTGTTGCTGAATGCTAGTAATTTTATTTTGTTGTGTTTTTGCTTCTGTTTTTTTAATTATTTGTTCATTGTTCATTGTTGTTGATTCCTAGTATTTGTGAGAAAGTACATTTCAATTGCAAGTTATGAAGTTCTTTGTACTATGAAAGATGTCTTCAACATTCTAAATATACTGATATAATGGTATTAAAAATAGAAAGGAAGAGTTTTATTATTTGTAATATACCTTTAGATGTGTTATCTTCTTGCATAAATTCTGTTAGTCTTGTGTTATTTTGTGTCATTTAATATAGTTAGTTCATTTATTTTACTATAATAAATAAGAAGTGATGGATAGATTGTATGGAGAATAGCATTCTACTCCAAGTTATATGTGTTGTTCAGTTAAATATATAAATCATATATCTTGTCGCTACAATAGATTGAAAATGCTGGACTTTATAAAAATTGGAACTCTTAACTCAACCCTTTCCATTTATTGTTAGAGTTTTTCTAATAATATATCTATTTTTTCAACCTGGTGATGAGCAAGCTTTCCATGAATCAAGTCATGTTGTTGCAGGCTGGTTCTTAAAATATTTTATATAAATGTGTGTTTTATACAGGGTAAAAAGTCAATGCAGATGTTAAGATTTACATGTGTATATGAGAGATTTGATTCTTTATTTGTGCATGCCCTTAATGTGATCTTTGATTTACACCAGCAATGTCAACTTTGATTTATGTAGTTGATTATTAATTTTGACAATATTGCAGCTTCAGATGCTTGCGGATCTTAAGGAGGAAGGTCCCGACACAGTTCACAGAGTGAAGAAATAACTAATAAGCACCTTGATTTCATTGCCATGTCTTATGTATGTTAAGTAATTTCTTTTACAACAGCACTAGGTATTGAAGTTAAAGTAGAAGCCAGGTATATTTGTTCTACAATTGTCTGTGTACTAGCGTCGTTACTTTTAGAACAATAACAATTCCCTAATCCAGTCTTATTTTCTCATTTGGGGTCCTATCCTACAAATCGTTTTCCCATTGAAGCAATGAAATTGGACCAACGCTGCAACGCATAGTTATATAATTTAAGAAAACTGGTAATTTTTTTTTGAATTGATTGAAAAACCGAACAAACCGAACCAAACCAAACCGAATTTAATTGGTTTGGTTTGGTTCGGATGGTCTCGGTAAAAAAATCGAACCAAACCGAACCGTAGTCTAATTAAACGATTGGATCGAATGATTTTTCTCTAAAAAACCAAACCAAACCGCACCACGAACATCCCTAACTGATGCTATGGAATGTCAAATATAATATAATATAAAAAAATCAGATATTTTAAAAATATTGATATTTTATTAATTTTAATCGTTAATTTTAATTATATATAAAAAATTTATATAATATATTAATTAAAATATTAATATTTTTAGTATATTACATTTATTTATTTATTATTATTTATAATACCATGATAAGACTCGTAATATTTGTCATCTTTTTAAATAAAAAAAGTTTTTATTTCTTAAAGCTTTAATAAAACTATACAAATTTTGATTTATTACATTTTAATATTTAAGATCCATTTCAATAAAATTCTATTCATAATTCTATTCAGAAAAAACTATTAGTAGTTAAGCTTTCCTATACTCTTGTTATCATCTTTAAATTTTTTATTTTACCATGCAGTAACTACGGACTGATGTAGCCATCTAATGTATTTTGTATCAAATTTGTAGAGTTATTTTGCAAACATCTTCACATTTTTTGTGTTCATGCAATTGCCAAGGTTCTAACTGAGACACATTTCACAAATGCAATAAACTTTGACAAAACAAAGTCATTGATTTTCTTCGTCATACAGAGCAAGTGAATGTTTCTTTAGTCCAAAGTCCAAATATCCATGGGTAACAAAAAATCAAGCGTTGATTGAACTAGTATTGATTTGCATATATGAAACATTTTGCTTTTCTGTATTTAAAGTATGTGTCAACTTCATATGAAGTTTCATCTAACTTGTTCACATTTCCTGTTATTCTATATTCATTTGGATTTGATAAGTGTGCATCTCATCATTTATAAATAGAAAATATGGAATTTGAGACAAGAACCTGATATGCATGTTTATCTCTAAATTCTAGCTTTTTAATCTTGCAATTGCATCTGAGGTATCTTTCTTATTCCGTTTTGCTTCTATCTTAAAAGTTTTTTAATACTGCTAGTGCTAAACCAGTTTTTATTGTGCTTCTGATAATATGGTTGCAATTGCAGTTGCAGACAACAGTTTAAAATTAAATTCAAATCAATTAAACAACATAAATTAACTTGATAATGTATTCAATGTTAAAAAGTCTTTCATTTAGAATTGGGATCTTCAGTGTAATAAAAGGACAAAGATGTGAAAGTATAGTTTAAAAGCTAATCAAGTTAAAAATACTTAACTAAAAAATAAGACCAACATTGGAGAAATAATTCGATTGGTCCTGATAGCTAATTATATACTATTAAAGTTACAGGAAGATTTGGTGAACAAAATTTTAGAGCTTAGTTTATGTATATGCTTTAAATCTTTTTCGATGTGTATTTGTTTTATAGTTTGAATTTTGAGGTTTAAGACTAATGTAATTGAAGGTTGTAGAAGGCTTAGAGAAGGAGTTGAATCTATGGCCTTCTTTTACTTTAATTGAAATAAGTCTTTGCTTACAATCTTTTACTTAGGATCTGTTTTGTAAAATCCCTAAAATACCCTTATTTCTCTTCTTTTTCCCCAAACCAGAAACCCTAGTTCTCAAATTGGGAAACCCTTTACCTAGCCACCAGCCACACCCACGAAAGAGAGACGAGAGATCCAAAGAGTGGGGAGCCGCGAGGGAAGAAGAGGAAGTAGGGAGAGACTGCACCGCGCCCAGTCATCACCGTCGTGTTGCGTCCCACTGTCGCTGCCATCGCGCCTGGTGCTGCACGCCAAGCTCGTTCCTTCATCGTCAATGCTGCCAGAGAGGAGAGAAGAGGGCGACGTGATGCAAGCCAAGGCCGAGAGGAAGGGGACGCCGCCGTGCCTCCATCGCGATTGATCCGCCGCCACTGCTGTTGGGTACGCCGTGGGAAGAAACGCGATGGTGGGGAAAGAATCTGTCATTGCTGCTGAGCTCTGCCCCTGTTTTTGGTTTGTCTTTCTAAAGCCGCTGTTGTCATTGGAGTTACATGATTAGAGGAAAGATGGAACTGCTGCTGCCATGGCCGCCGCGCCTCTACCACCAAGAAACGCCTAGCCGCCGCCGCCGAAGCCAGCCTCGCTGCCATTGTCGTAGTTGTAGATTTGGAGCTTCGAAGAGAGAGGAGTTCCCGGAGAGAGAGAAACGCCAAGGAGGAGGGACCATCCGCTGCTGCGCTGTTCCTGTCGCCGTTCGGATGTATCTGAGCTAAGCCATCGTTCTTGCCGCCGGAGTTGTTGGTGCTGCTAGAGCTGAATTGCTCCTGTCATTATCCCAGTCCAGCTTTTTTCCTTGATTCTGCTCTAGCTTTCATGTCCTATTATGCCACCATTTAATCTATCTTATCCTTGTTTTAATTCGATTTTAGTTTTGCCTGTTTTAGATTCCCAGAACTATCGCCAGCTCCATCTTTTGTCGCTACTCCGGTCCAAATTTTTGCTCTCATTCGTTTTATTCTACTTCAATCCTCTTCACCTTGAATTTGGCACTCCGGGTTTGATATCTTCGGTCCCTTGGGACCACATTGTGAGTAGGCTTTACATTTATAATTGTTTGATTGTGTATCTATAACTATTTTGACATATATCTATTATGATCTTTGAATTATACTCACTATAGTTGTCTAGAACGGTTTTAAATTGATTAGAATAATTGATTTATTAAAATTGAATAATTTATTTTTATGAAGTTTATACTTTCGGAACTATACATGAGACCATATATATATTTTTTATGAAGTTTTGCATTATTTTAAATTGTTTGAATTTACTTGAATATCTGTTTTTGAAGCATTGAAGTATTTGTTGGTATTCACTTAGTTTAAAGATTGTGAAATATATTTGAAATGTGTTATGATCGAAAAAGTATGATTGGAAAGAATTCTGATGAGAAAGTATAATATGATTTGATTTGATTCGATACCTTATATATTTGAAAGATCAAAGATTTGTTGTATTTAAAATTATATGTTTTGAATTGGTTTGGGAGGCTCGTATTAGAAAACCGTAGTTAACGGCGGTTATGACGTTAACTTAGATGCATCTAACTCAGACTCCAGCTAGCAGGGGTGTTGCTAGCCTAACGTGTAGGCCACACGTTAGATCTGTTATTCTGTTAGGACACACAAGAGGAAAGGGCTACCCATAGAGGTGGAGCCGCCCAGGTGTGGACTTTTGATTTGATTTTTGTATGAGAACTCCCTTATTGATTCACTTATTATTATCAATTATTATTTTCTAATTAAAAATTACTTTGATAATAATATTTATATAGTCTCATGCCGATTATAGATGTATTGTCTAGTCACTGAGTTGCAAAACTCACCCCGTTTATCTAAAATTATTTTTCAGGAACAAATACTTGACTATGTGAGACTTTCTATTCAAGAGTAATAATCTGCAACGAGTATCTATTCTTTATCGAGTTTCTAGGTGTATATGCTCCATATGTCACAGGCAGGATCTAACTATTCTTAATTATTTTAATTTTTGTTAAAAATGTATAATTATTTATTTTAGAACTTGTAAAATATTTGTAAATTTCTTATTTAACTTATATTTGCGTATGTTAGGCTTGCTTGGGGATTATTTTCCTGAGTGCCGGTCATGGCTCATTTTCAGCCGTGACAAAGTGGTATCAGAGCTTAGGTTTAATCTGTGTAATATGGAGCATGTGTCCTATGGTAGGATCACAATTGTATAAATAGAAGCACGCCTATTTGTACTAATTGTGGCACTATCAAAGGCCTATAGGAATGTCCTCTTTGTCCTCTATGTCATTGTTGTCTTCTGATTATTATGATCATGCGTCCTCTGTCGCTTCTTACTACTCCTGTCCTTTTGCACTCAATCTTGACTTATCCTTTGGTAGAATTTTTCAAACGTGTTTTGGCAATGATTTCAGCTTTGGTTCCGGTTCG
Organism: Arachis hypogaea; assembly: GCF_003086295.3. Classification (NCBI taxonomy): domain Eukaryota; kingdom Viridiplantae; phylum Streptophyta; class Magnoliopsida; order Fabales; family Fabaceae; genus Arachis; species Arachis hypogaea. The sequence continues at coordinate 140,418,955 of NC_092050.1, read as the reverse complement.
CAATTTCTCTCGTATCTAGTTCTAATTTTCTTCGATTTTGTGAATGTATGCTTTAATCTTCTTCGTCTTCGTGTTGTTCTATGATTCCTGATGTCAATAGTTCATGAATTACTTAAAAGATTCAATCTATGTTTGCTGCGAATTACCATCTGATTCCTTTATAGAATTCTATTTGAATTTGTGGAATGCATAGATTTGTTGAGTTACTAATTGAGCTGCTTTGTTCTAGATTTGATAAGCGATATTGGAGTTTTCTTCTTATGTTGATAATCTTTGGAGTTATGACCTAATTTTGATTTGCTTGTAATCATTTCTTTCAAATCAAGAATTTTGAAAACGGTTATTTAGTTGCTCAAGAAGAAGGGCTATGCGATGAACATATGAATGTAGTGTTGTTGTTTGTTGGATTGATGATTTTCTCTGCTTAAGTGTAGTGAATTATTTAGATGATCAGTTAGCTGGATCGAAGGTCTTTTCCAATCTAAGAGCTTTCAGTTAATTTAGTACTTTGCTTATGCAAAAAAAAAAAAAAATTCTTTCGTTTATTAGCAACTTTCTTCAACATGTCAGTGGTCTACAATAACATAGTGTTTTTAAGTTGAATATCAGATGTTCTGTCATGTGCATGATGGAAGCTATCTAATAATCTTGTTATATGTAAAAAGGAATTTGGTTTACTCATTCTTTCATGTGTCATATGCTGAAAAAAAAAAGAGTTTTGGTAGCAAATTCAAAACACTTGAAAAAGAATCAGACAATTGTACCTTAGTTTAGTCAAGGCTTCATTCTATTTGTATCTTAAATTCCTTCCCTCTCATCTAGTTATATCTCTTTAATTTATGAAAAATTAATTGCTGCCGTTGAAATTTTGACAAGGTGAATTTGGAAGTAGTTATATGTACAACTACATGTAGACCATCACAACTTTGTGGATTGCCTAATCTTGTCTAAGTTGATTTAGAGTAGAATGGTTTACTTGGTTTTAGTTCTTCCCTGCTATTTTAAACTTATCATTGCATAAGATGATTTTCAGGAAGACATTCCGTAAATAAATTAAATGGTTCAGTCTTCAAATTGCCAAGTACTCATTGATCGAATTAACAGAATTATTTATAATTATATTAGTTTTAAAGATTTTATCTATTTTGCTCATTGATTTTGTTGGCCATGTGGATGTTAGTATCTGCAATTCTGCATGGAACATGTTTTAAACTGACGTGCATATAATGAATCTCATTATTTGAATTGGCTATGTTTGTAAACATGGTAGTTCCAATATGAAAAAAACGGAAAGTTTTGAAACAAGATCATTTTTTTTCTTGAGATGTGTTTTCTGGATATTTTTCATGGAATATAATCTGATAGTAATGTATTTGGCTTAGCACTTGAACATGACATGAGTTAAAATATCTAATGTTATCACATCTTGTGGTGTGGTTATTGAGCATGGTGCATACAGGACTAGAAATTATAACATGTCAGAAATAGTTCTTTTAAACTCCTTTCTTTTTATTTAAGTAATGGTAATCGTTAAGATTGAGAGCGCTAGGTATTCTTTTCGAGTTAGTTTGTGTCGAAGTATGCGTTTTGATCGTGCCGCGTGATTTGACATATCATTCATTCTTCTATCTTTCATATCGGGAGTTCCTTGTTTTAATTCTTCTTGAAATGCAATACATCTTAAACATATCTCGATCTGATCATGCTGCTGGCTATCCCTTAGATTCTCGACAATATAAGTGTTGACTTTGCTTTTCTCCACATGAACTATGTAACAACTTGATGTAAATCTGAACATGCTTTGTTGTGATACATTATATCTTGTGGTAGTCTCCTGGAGTTTCTTATTTCGGGTCTTCTTTGAAAAAGTTTTGATTTTATTCTTCTTCTGCCTGATCGTGTCCCTAATCATTCTTTGAATTTTTGATAAGATAGCCCTAGATCTTGCCTGCATTTTCCTACATGGACTGAGTAACTTCCTTATGTTGTTTAAGCCTGCTTGTTTGCAATGCACCACCTATTTCATTAATTTATGAGAGACCTTCACCCTGGATTTTTTTTTTCTTTGAATACAACTCGATTCTCTTTCAACCACATCCCATTTGCTTATACATATCCTTGTGTGATTGTGCACCTAGGTATCCTCCGAGGTTCTTGAGGAAAAACCTTTGCCCGACATCCATTAATCTCCAATTCATAAACCTTGCATCTTTTGTTTCAACTTAAATTTGTTTGACGTGATAGCATTTATCCTTTTATCATTTCCTTTGAAATGTTCGTTTCATATTTTTCCTTTGAGCATGTGAAATAATTCACTTAGTTTTATCCATTGTTGATGAATGTCTTATTTGATTGTATTCCTAATCATTCTCTTAAATCCTTGTGAACAGTGACATTGACTTTAGTGACCATTTCCTGTGAGCTTTGTACTTCTTTTTTTGGTTTAAACTCGTTTCGACTTAATAATCCATCCTTCTTTTATTGTTCCTATCAAAGTTCCTTGATTTAGATTTCTTTCTTAAAATGCGAATTGACTTTCTTTCTAGAACACTTCATTGTTTCTGTACATCATTGCTAAGTTGCGATCCTACGCATCCTTCTGAATTCTTGCGAACACCGTCCGTGATGTTTGATCTTCTATTCCTAAGTTTTGTATTCCACTGAGTAAACTCGAACTTGTTTCGATGTCACGTGCAATTCCTAGATATAACCAGCGATACGTTAGTTCTACAGAACACGAATTATGGACGCAGAAGGTGAAATTTGTAAGTGTGCAACGTTACAAGAAGTGTGAAGATAAGTTATGCTGAAGTTTGAGAAGTTGAAATTCCAAGTCTTGATGTGAGACCGATTGCTACCATGGATATATTGCATATGTGCAACAGAATAAGAAGATTGGGAAGTGCGAGTGTTCTGAGGAGAAAGTTAAGGAGATTTTGGTACAAGTTGAAGAGTGCTATAGGTGTTTGTCTTATCAAAAGAACAAGAGTGTGTGTGAATGTTAACCACGTCTTTTTAACACAAACCTATCTTGTAAATTTTGCACCTCGTTATAGTTCTTTCTCATGTTTGGTAAAGTGCTAAAACCAAGTAAAGTTTTGCAGGTTATATCCATTTTCGAGGGCGAAAATTTTTATAAGGAGGGTAGAATGTAAAATCCCTAAAATACACTTATTTCTCTTTTTTTCCCCAAACCAGAAACCCTAGTTCTCAAATTGGGAAATCCTTTACCCAGCCACCAGCCACACCCATGGAAGAGAGACGAGAGATCCAAAGAGTGGGGAGCCGCGAGGGAAGAAGAGGAAGTAGGGAGAGACTGCACCGCGCCCAGTCATCACCGTCGTGTTGCGTCCCACTGTCGCCGCCATCGCGCCTGGTGCTGCACGCCAAGCTCGTTCCTTCATCGTCAACGCTGCCAGAGAGGAGAGAAGAGGGCGACGTGATGCAAGCCAAGGCCGAGAGGAAGGGGACGCCGCCGTGCCTCCATCGCGATTGATCCGCCGCCACTGCTGTTGGGTACGCCGTGGGAAGAAACGCGATGGTGGGGAAAGAATCTGTCACTGCTGCTGAGCTCTGCCCCTGTTTTTGGTTTGTCTTTCTAAAGCTGCTGTTGTCATTGGAGTTACATGATTGGAGGAAATATGGAACTGCTACTGCCATGGCCACCGCGCCTCTACCACCAAGAAACGCCTAGCCGCCGCCGCCGAAGCCAGCCTCGCTGCCATTGTCGTAGTTGTAGATTTGGAGCTTCGAAGAGAGAGGAGTTCCCGGAGAGAGAGAAACGCCAAGGAGGAGGGACCATCCGCTGCTGCGCTGTTCCTGTCGCCGTTCGGATGTATCTGAGCTAAGCCATCGTTCTTGCCGCCGGAGTTGTTGGTGCTGCTAGAGCTGAATTGCTCCTGTCATTATCCCAGTCCAGCCTTTTTCCTTGATTCTGCTCTAGCTTTCATGTCCTATTATGCCACCATTTAATCTATCTTATCCTTGTTTTAATTCGATTTTAGTTTTGCCTGTTTTAGATTCCCAAAACTATCGCCAGCTCCATCTTTTGTCGTTACTCCGGTCCAAATTTTTGCTCTCATTCATTTTATTCTACTTCAATCCTCTTCACCTTGAATTTGGCACTCCGGGTTTGATATCTTCGGTCCCTTGGGACCACATTGTGAGTAGGCTTTACATTTATAATTGTTTGATTGTGCATCTATAACTATTTTGACATATATCTATTATGATCTTTGAATTATACTCACTATATTTGTCTAGAACGGTTTTAAATTGATTAGAATAATTGATTTATTAAAATTGAATAATTTATTTTTATGAAGTTTATACTTTCGGAACTATACATGAGACCATATATATTTTTTATGAAGTTTTGCATTATTTTAAATTGTTTGAATTTACTTGAATATCTGTTTTTGAAGCATTGAAGTATTTGTTGGTATTCACTTAGTTTAAAGATTGTGAAATATATTTGAAATGTGTTATGATCGAAAAAGTATGATTGGAAAGAATTCTGATGAGAAAGTATAATATGATTTGATTTGATTCGATACCTTATATATTTGAAAGATCAAAGATTTGTTGTATTTAAAATTATATGTTTTGAATTGGTTTGGGAGGCTCGTATTAGAAAACCGTAGTTAACGGCGGTTATGACGTTAACTTAGATGCATCTAACTCAGACTCCAGCTAGCAGGGGTGTTGCTAGCCTAACGTGTAGGCCACACGTTAGATCTGTTATTCTGTTAGGACACACAAGAGGAAAGGGCTACCCATAGAGGTGGAGCCGCCCAGGTGTGGACTTTTGATTTGATTTTTGTATGAGAACTCCCTTATTGATTTACTTGTTATTATCAATTATTATTTTCTAATTAAAAATTACTTTGATAATAATATTTATATGGTCTCATGCCGATTATAGATGTATTGTCTAGTCACTGAGTTGCAAAACTCACCCCGTTTATCTAAAATTATTTTTCAGGAACAAATACTTGACTATGTGAGACTTTCTATTCAAGAGTAATAATCTGCAACGAGTATCTATTCTTTATCGAGTTTCTAGGTGTATATGCTCCATATGTCACAGGCAGGATCTAACTATTCTTAATTATTTTAATTTTTGTTAAAAATGTATAATTATTTATTTTAGAACTTGTAAAATATTTGTAAATTTCTTATTTAACTTATATTTGCGTATGTTAGGCTTGCTTGGGGATTATTTTCCTGAGTGCCAGTCATGGCTCATTTTCGGCCGTGACATGTTTGAACTGTGCAGTGAAAATTTATGAGACAATTTGATTTTGTCTCATAAATTGCAGAGAGACAAAATAGTGCAGAGAAGAAGAAAATGACACCAGCATGTATCCTGGTTCAGTTGCCTTGTGCAATGCAACCTACATCTAGTCTCCACCACAATAGTGGTGAAATTTCTACTATAGTTAAAGTATTACATACACCAATTCCACAAGATTGACACAATCCTTTTCCTCTAAAGTTCTAACCTAACTTGACTTAGCTTGGCTATGCTAATACCTAACTCTTCACTCTTAGTGCTTAACCAACTAAAAAAGGGGTACCTCACTGGTACAAGATACAAGCCACAAGAAACAACCTAAAGAAATCTGAAATCACTCTAGGCTTTTCACTCAAGTGTATCACTCAGCCTTTTAACACTCATTGGCCTTTTCTTGATCTTTCTCATATGCCTTTTTCCACTCAAGAAATCACAGAAAGATATATATTAAAAATAAAAATTACAATCTGTAAAACATGAAGGAGATTGATGCTTTAACAGCCTCTGTTGCTATACGATGAACGAACCAGATTTACTTAACTCCGGTTGAGTTTCTCATTCTGGCGGAATGCTACTTTAATTTAACTAGAAAGCACTGTCCAAGTTGATGAACTCTCCACAAAGAAAACTTCTTAGAACAAAATCTCAAACCCTGGTTCTCTCTCCTTACCTTCAGACTGAAGTGATTTTCCTATTTGTATGAGCTTTGTCTCAACACCTAGGGCTTACTTCACAAGGTCAGTTTCTTGAACCTAGGGCTAGCTGAAGTCTTTCTTCTTCTTTCTTCCATCAGCCCCAAATATTAGGGATTTTGAAGTCACAGACAAGTGATACAACTTCCTTGAAAACATATTTTCAATGGATTTGATAAATCTAAGCCCTCAGATTTATGCTTTGTCTCCAAAAAACAATTATAGCCATTGATTCACAACGTAGGTAAACAGCCACCACTTTCTTTAGTTTTTCCCGAAATGGTATGTGTAGAAGAAGGTAGGTTTCAATCAAGCTATCAACATGCATATAAGTGGAAACAATCTACCTTTATCTTTTGATCAAGCTAGAGGAGCCCTTTGCTTTTGGCTTCATTTATTTGACATTTTCTTCAAGAAGCTTCTTCCTCTTTTCTTCATTGTGTATTATCTGAAAGACAAAGTTTGCAATGAAAAATTCTCTTTTTCTTCTCTGTGTTATACCCAAAGGACATCTAGCATTCCAGCTATTGATTTCTTGCTTTTGAGAAACGACGTGGGTGATGTGAAAGAGAGAAGAGAGAAAAGATAGAATTTTGGTTTGATGGTAGTAGAAAAGTTCATAAGCAAATGGGACTTGAAATACTTAGTTAGTAACTAAGTTGAATGAATAGATATGGATGTGGACCACCACTTTTGGGTAGGGGTGTTCGTGGTGCGGTTTGGTTCAGTTATTTGAGAAAAAGTCATCCGATCCAATTTTATATTTATTTTTCGGTTCGGTTTGGTTCGATTTTTTTATCAACACCAACCAAACCAAACCAAACCAATTAAAACCGGTTTGGTTCGGTTCAGTTTTTTCGGTTTTCCAAATAATTCAAAAAAAAGATGATCAGTAAAAAACCAAAGAAGAACAAACACCGGAGCAGAACTATCCATCCATACCCTAAAATCAAACATCGGAGCAGAACTCAAATCAAGAACAAATAATAAAAAACCAAAATAACAAATGATCAGTAATCACAACCAAAGAAGAAGTAATCAGATCCAAAATCCTAAACAAAACTCAGAACAGAACATGCCATCAAAATAAAGAAGTAATCAGATCCAAAACCCTAAACAAAACTCACAACCAAGAACAAATAACCAGTAATCAAAGCTAAAAAAGTAATCAAAGCTAAAAATCAAAGTAACAAATCAGAACGTATACAAGATCAGAATCCAAAAACAAAACAACAACATAGTCAGATCCAACAAATTTAGAACTGCGAATCAGAGATGCGAAGCGCAACTATGAAGACCATGACTCTATGAACTGCAGAGAAGAAAACGACGGCGTGGAGGAGGACGCTAGGAGGAAGACGATGGGAGGAGATGCCGGCTTCTGTGCGTGGAGGAGACGCCGGCTTCTGTGCGTAGAGGAGATGCCGGCTTCTGTGCGTGGAGAAGACGGCGGCTTCTGTGCGTGGAGGAAGGGCGGCGCCGAGGAGAGGGAATCGCGATGAGGAAAGGAAGGAGAGAAAAGGCCGCGCCGAGAAGAGGGAAGCACGAGGAGGAAGGCCACCGCGAGGGTGCTGTCCGGCACGTCAGGGGCTTAGAGGACGATGGCGTGTGAGGGTGGGATGTGGAATTTTCTACGGTGTGGAAAAAGAGAGTGGAGAGTGGAGGAGAGGAGAGAGCTAAGGTTGAGTGGCGGCTGTATCTTCCTGGAAGGGGGTGGGGTTTGGTTTTTATATAGGATTTTTCAGTATAACCGGTTCGGTTCGGTTTGGTTAGGGCTTTTCAAATTAAAACCGAAAACTGAACCGAACCGCAAAAAACTGCAAAATATCATTTTTTCGGTTTTTGATTTGTTCGGTTATCGGTTTTTTCGGCTCGGTTGGTCGGTTTTGTTCGGATTGGATCGGTTTTGAACACCCCTAATTTTGGGCTTGGCTATCCTTGGGCCTATTTTCTTTTCCTCATTATTGCTATATTCAAAACAATATAGATTCCCAGCTGAACAAGGCTTTCCTTTGTTTCAATTTGCATTAGGCTTGGTTGAGGATTTCATATACTTCAGCATATTTGATTTCTTTGTTTCATTGGTTTGGGCTGCTGCATAATTATTTTGGGCCTACATCACTAAATGAAATAATTAAACCCAGTTAGATATTTAACCCAATAATCAATGTTTGTTATCATCATTAAATTAATTGTATTTTTAACTCAACAAGCCCCCCTTGATGACAAACATTATATATGAGATAATAATCAAAGGAATTGAAATAGAAAAGATTCAGAGACTTCGCTTTGATGATACCAATTTAACTTGATGTGCTCCCCCTCTTTTTCATAAGGGTTGCTCCCCCGATTTGTTTTCTATTCATCCCAGCTGATTCCTTTGCATTATTTCCTTGGGCTTTGAGAGTTAGAGAGCCCACCGAAAATTCTTGTTTCTTTACTCTATTCCTTTGAGGTGCTGCTTCTTTAGTTTTGGCATGTAACACTAATCAAGACAATCAAAACTGATTGGGTGTTTAACCCAATAAATCAATGTTTGTCATCATCATTAAATTAATTGTATTTTTAACTCAACAATCTCTCCCTTGATGACAAAAATTATATATGAGGTAATAATCAAAGGAATTGAAATAGAAAAGATTCAGAGACTTCCCTTTGATGATACCAATTTAACTTGATGTGTTCCCCTTCTTTTTCATAAGGGTTGCTCCCCCTTAATGTATGCTTATCGCTTAACCTGAGGATACAATCAATAATGGCAACTAAATAATCCAATGTATATACATGCTTATCTAGGATTCAGTAGCACAAGTATAAGCACACCAACAAAAAACATAAGTATCCATGAACTTCAAATGGCTTAAAGTCAAACAAGTTCAGTTCACAAACACAGTTCAATTCACAAACATAAGACTAATTATAAATAATATCCAATAATCCCAGTAAGCCTTATATAATCAAGCCTCATATATAATTTTTTTCTCCTCCTTTTGTCATCAAAGTGAAAAAAATAAAACAAAACAGAACCTGCAAAATAATGTGTTAGAGGCATGTAAAAGCTAGATGTTACGTCTTGAAATACTAAGAAAAATTCAGGAGAAAAATGAAGATCATATTTCAACCAGAAACACCATAGTTATCAAATAAAGAGAAAGCTTACAATATGCAAAGACCAATTCTGGGTAAAAACTTATGGACAAAAAAAATATCAGAAAACAAAAGGAACAACATGTGTAATAAGATTCAAACATGGTCTATGTCCATTTCTACATTACAAAATTCATATCATTCATTTCCTATCCAGCAAATGTCTCTTTGACCTGTGAAACAAAATTCTCAAACAAGACATTAGCACAATTAAAATAGAAGTTGTAGTTTTTCAAAAATTGAAATGATGATAATGAGAAGTGTAAAAATTTAAGTACAGTAAAGACAAAAGTTTGAAAACAATTTTTCATTTTATGACAAAATCAGTGATGTCCACTTGAAATTAATTCAGAACTAAAAACCAGATGCAACGTTCCAAGATGAAAGCTCTTCCTCTGCCCAAAAAATATCTATTCCCGACCTGAAACAGCAAAGCCTCAAACAACACCTTAGCAAAGTTAAAACAATAAATCATAACTAAGAATGCCTAAGCAAGTTCTTAATTTGTAAAATATGTCCTCAGCCAGAGGTTTGGTAAAAATATCAGCAATTTGTTCCTCTAATTTAACAAATTGAATGCTAAAATTTTCATTTTGAACATGTTCTCTTATTGAGTAAAATCTCACTTCAGTATATTTATTTCTTGAGTGCAAAACTGGATTTTTGGAAATATTTATAGCACTCATGTTGTCACACAACAAAGGAATATTTTCGGCATTCAATTTATAATAAGCAAATTGAGTTTTCAACCAAAGCAACTGAGAACAACAAGAGGCAGTGATGTATTCAGCTTCAGCAGTGGAAAGAGCCACTATGGACTGCTTCTTGCTCGACTAGACATTTAAGGATCTACCCAGAAAACAACAAATGCCAGATGTACTTCTTCTATAAATTCTGTCTCCAGCAAAGTTTGCATCACAATAACCAACTGCAGAAAATTTATCAGACCTAGGATACCATAACCCATAGTTAGATGTGCCATGTATATATCTAATGATCCTTTTAACTACTGAAAGATGTGATTCTTTTGGTTTTGATTGGAATCATGAACACATTCCAACACTTTGCACAATGTCAGGTCTAGAGGAAGTTAGGTACATAAGAGATCTAGTCATTCCTCTATACCTAGTCTCATCAACATTTTTCTCAGTTTCTCCCTTTTCTAATTTAGAGTTAGGGTGCATGGGAGTTCCCATGGGTTTGGCATTTTCCATACCAAATTTCTTAACTAGTTCCTTGGCATACTTTACTTGATGAATAAAAATACCATTTTTAGTTTGCTTAATTTGAAGCCCAAGGAAAAAATTATGTTCACCCATCATACTCATGTCAAATTCACTTGTCATGAGTTTTTCAAATTCAGTACAAAGAGATTCATTGGCTGATTCAAAAATAATGTCATCAACATAAATTTGGACTAGAATAAAAGAATCATTAGAATTCTTAATAAATAGAGTGGTGTCTGTAGTTTCTCTTTGAAAACCATTTTTCAAAAGAAAAGAGCTAAGTCTCTCATACCAAGCTCTAAGAGCTTATCTTAAACCATGGAGAGCTTTTGATAGTTTGAAAACATGGTTAAGAAATTCCTTATTTTCAAAACTAGGTGGCTGTGCCACATACACTTCTCTATCTATCACATCATTCAAGAATGCACATTTCACATCCATTTGATACAATTTGAAATCATAAAAAGCAGCATAAGCTAGAAGAAGTCTTATGGCTTCCATTTGGGCAACAGGGACAAAGGATTTATCAAAGTCTATTTTCTCTTCTTAGTCATATCCTTGTGCCACCAATCTTGCTTTATTTCTAGCAATGCTTCCATCTTCACCTGTTCCAAGCCGGTCACTTTCTTTCCACTAGGCTTAAGAACTAATGTCCATACTTGGTTCTTTTCAAACTCATGAAACTCATCCTCCATTGCCTTTACCTAAGAGGGGTCATCAAGGGATTCCTTGACGTTTTGAGGCTCCATTTGAGAGAGAAAAGCAATGTTTGTTTCTTTATTTCCTTTTCTAGTGGAGGAACGAGTTTTAACACCATGTGAGACATCCCCAATGACAAATTCCTCAGGATAATTCTTTAAGAATCTTCATTCACGAGGTCTAGTGGACTTGGAGGCAGATTTAGTAACTAAGGGATTCAAGGAACTGGTGGTTTCAGGATTTCTTCCAGATTCATGAGACAAAACAGAATTGTCTCTTGCTAAATCTACAGCAGCTGCAATTTCTGATTCAATCGGCTTAGAATTCTCATTTTCATGATTTTGTGCCTTTTCATCATCCTTTTGAACTTGATTTCCTGCATCACAACCTTCCAAGATACTTTGAACCAAGTTAGTGTCACAAAATGTAACATGTATGGACTCCTCAATTATTCTAGCATCTTGATAATAAACTTTATATGCTTTACTATTTGTGGAGTATCCTACAAATAAACACTCATATGCCTTTGGATCAAATTTTTTCAAATTATCTTTATTATTTAGAACAAAACATTTACATCTAAAGATATGCAAGTAGTTTAAATTTGGTGGGTAACCTTTCCAAAGTTCATAGAGAGTTTTCTTCAAAAATTTTCTTATGATGGGTCTATCCAAAATGTGGCAAGTAGTGTTAACCGCTTCAGCCGAAAGGAATTTTGGAACATTGCTCTCACAAAGCATAACTCTTGTCATTTCTTGAATGCTTCTATTTCTTCTTTCCATAAAATCATTTTGTTGCGGTGTTCTAGGTCAAGAGAAGTTGTGAGATATTCCAAATTCCTCACAAAAGGATTCAAATAATTGGTTTTCAAATTTAGTTCTATGATCACTTCTTATAGAAGAGATCTTTAAATCCTTTTCATTTTGAACCTTCTTGCTAAAAAATTCAAAGGCCGAAAAGGCTTCTTTTTTGTGTGCAAGAAATAAAACCCAACCAAACCTAGAGTAGTCATCCACAATTACTAAACCATCATGTTTAACACCTAAACTTTGAGTTCTTGTTGGACCAAATAAATTAATATGTAGCAATTCAAGTGGTCTTTTAGTAGAGACGTCTTCCTTTGATTTAAATGAACTCTTTTTTTATTTTCCCATTTGACACGCATCACAAATGATGTCTTTGTCAAATTTTATCAAAGGAAGGTTTCTCGCTAATTCTTTCTTTACAAGCTTGTTTATTTGAAACATGCTAGCATGGCCTAATCTCTTGCGCCATAGCCACTTTTCCGATTCTTTAGAATGAAAACAAGCTACATTTGGATTCTTTAGTTCATCAAGGGTAAGTTCATACACATTATTACAACGCTTAGCAATAAACAACACATCATTGGTCTTTTCATTTATAACACAGCATTCCAATCTTTTAAAAATCACCAAATAACCCAAATCACACAACTGACTTATACTCAAAAGATTATGCCTCAAACCATTTACCAAAAAGACATCATCAATAAAAGTAAAATGATCATTACCTACTTTTTCAGCAGCCACAATTTTACCTTTTCCATCATCTCCAAAGGTCACAAAACCTCCATCATACTTGTTTAGTTTGATGAAGAAAGTTGACCTTCCAGTCATGTGCCTTGAGCATCCATTGTCCAAGTACCACATATCCTTTTTGTTCTTGGATGCTAGGAAAATCTGCATTAAGACTTCAAGTAACTTTAGGTATCCAAATTAATTTGGATCCTTTGAAGTTAATCCACCTTGGTTGTCCAAGTGCATTGAAATCACATACAACATTGTAAATTTGGTTTCCTACCATTCTTTTTTCAATGAAACATTGTGAATGTGAGTGACCAAATTTCTTACAATTAAAACAATGATTTTCTTATGCATGTTGCTGAAATTGAGGTGAATTATGATGCTGAAAATGATTAAATGACTGAAATTTTTTGGTTTTTGGAAGAGGTGAATTTCTTTTGACAAAATGATTTTTGTTATGATTTTTCTTTTTTGCAGAAGTATTCCAACCAGAGTTTTTGAAAGTATTTTGGCTTTTTGAAGATGAGGTTCTATAGTTAAAAGTTGGTTTTTTTAATGTAACCTCATTGGTCGAAACATAGCCTAGACCCGACTTGGTGGAAACAGTTTCGATTCTTGAAGACAAAGCATTTTTATCTGAAAAGGAACTTCCAGATTTCTCTTCATATATGGGAACATGTCCCAAAACAGATTTGTTCATGTTGGAGTCAGTTTTTGATGAAAAAGGCCAAAAAAATTGTAGGAGATCTATCAAAAATAGCATCATCATTTGTCATATATCCTAAACCAGATTTTTCATACAATGGTCTTTGACTTGCAAGTAATTTGTCCAAGTTACTAGAACTTTGAGCAAATCTTGCTAAGTCACCATTCAATCTTTTAATCATTTCATTTAATCTTTCATTTTCAGTAATAAGCTCTTGAGAAGGATCCATAATGTGATTTCCTTTTAATTTTTCAAGTTTAGATTTTAGAAATCTGTTTTCTTCAATAATATCCAAGGTACATTCAATTTTCTTCACCTTTTATCTCAAAAAATCATTTTCAACTTTCAACATTTCTTTTTCAGATTTACATTTACTATATTTTTCTAGCAGTTTTGTAGAATTTTTTGTGAGATCATCAATTATAACATGTAAATCATCTATAGACAAATCATAGTAATTTACCTCATCAAGTTGATCATCACCAACCATGAAGCAGATTTGTGCTTCACATTTGGAGTCTTCTTCCTCATACGAGTCATTCTCAAGATCTTCCCAAGATGTCATGAGCACTCTCTTCTTTTCTTTCTTCCCTTTGTCCTCCTTCTTGAGTTTTGGACAGTTGGATTTAAGATGTCCAGCTTCCTTGTAATGGTGACAGATCACTTTGCTCAAGTCCTTCTTGTACTCCTTTTCCTTTAAGCTTGAACCCTTGTACTTGTCTTTGTTCCTCATTAGCCTTCTTAGTCTCCTAGCAAAAAACACAAGTTCATCATCTGAAAAACCATCACTAGACTCACTCTCTTTTGATTCTATTTTTGACTTATGAGCTATTCCCTTTTTCTTTGAGTCGGGGTTTGTGTGTGTGGTTTCATAGGCAAGGAGTTTTCCTCTCAGCTCATCATAGGTTATGGGACTTAGGTTATTACTCTCGACTAGGACAGTGGCAATTGTTTCCTACTCCTTTGTGAGGCTTCTGAGGAGTTTTCTCACTAGGATTTGTTCTGAGTAGGTTGTACCCATAGTATCAAGGTTGTTGATTATGATTGAGAATCTCTCAAATACTTCATCAATGCTTTTTCCATCCTTCATATTAAACATCTCGTACTCTTTTCGCAGCATGTCAATCCTCGTTTCTTTGACCCGTTTAGTGCCTTTGTGTGTAACTTGGAGTTTCTCCCAGATTTCTTTGGTTGTTTTGCATCTAGACACCTTTCGGTACTCTTCAAAGCTGATAGCATATTGAAGAAGGTTGATGGCTTTAGCATTCAGCTCCACTTTCTTCTTGTCGTCGTCATTCCATTCAATTTCTTCTTTTGGAGTTACCACTTCATCAGCACTTGTCTTTGTTGTAATCTTGGGACCGCTCACAACAATCTTCTATGTGTTGTAATCAATGGATTGGATGAAGATCCGCATCCTCTCTTTCCAGTAGGCATAGTTCTTCCCGTTGAAGAAGGGAGACCTGTTGTTTGACTGGCCTTCTGTTAGAGTGTAGGCAACTGTGGTTGTGCCCAAGTTGTTCGCCATTGGACCTTTGCTCCATGCTGTGAAGCTTGATTCTTGAGACATTGGCTCTAATTACCAATTGAAGGTTGTAGAAGGCTTAGAGAAGGGGGTTGAATCTATGGCCTTCTTTTACTTTAATAGAAATAAGCCTTTGCTTACAATCTTTTACTTAGGATCAGTTTGAACTGTGCAGCGAAAACTTTATGAGATAATTTGGTTTTGTCTCATAAATTGCAGAGAGACAAAATAGTGCAGAGAAGAAGAAAATGGCACCAGCATGTATCCTGGTTCAGTTGCCTTGTGTAATGCAACTTACATCAAGTCTTCACCACAACAGGGGTGGAATTTCCACTATAGTTAAAGTATTACATACACCAATTCCACAAGATTGACACAATCCTTTTCCTCTCAAGTTCTAACCTAACTTAACTTAGCTTAGCTCTGCTAATACCTAACTCTTCACTCTTAGTGCTTACCCAACTAAGAAAGGGGTACCTCAATGGTACAAGATACAAGACACAAGAAACAACCTAAAGAAATCTGAAATCACTCTAGGCTTTTCACTCAACTGTATCACTCAGCCTTTTAACACTCATTGGCTTTTTCTTGATCTTTCTCTTATGCCTTTTTCCACTCAAGAAATTACAAAAAGATATACATTAAAAATAAAAATTACAATCTGTAAAATATGAAGGAGATTGATGCTTCAACAACCTCTGTTGCTATACGATAAACCAGATTTACTTGACTCTGGTTGAGTTCCTCATTCTGGCGGAATGCTTCTTTAACTAGAAAGCACTGTCCAAGTTGATGAACTCTCCACAGAGAAAACTTCTCAGAACAAAATCTCAAATCCTGGTTCTCTCTCCTTACCTTCAGACTGAAGTGATTTTCCTATTTGTATGAGCTCTGGCTCAACACCTAGGGCTTACTTCACAAGGTCAGTTTCTTGAACCTATGGCTAGCCGAAGTCTTTCTTCTTCTTTCTTCCATCAGCCCCAAAAATCAGGGATTTTGAAGTCACAGACAAGTGATACAACTTCCTTGAAAACAGATTTTCAATAGATTTGATAAATCCAAGCCCTCAGATTTGTTTTGCCTCCAAGAAATAATTGTCGCCATTGATTCACAACATAGGTAAACAGCCACCACTTTCTTCAATTTTTTCCAAAATGGTATGTGTAGAAGGTAGGTTTCAATCAAACTATCAACATGCATATAAGTGGAAACAATCTACCTTTATCTTCTGATCAAGCTAGAGGAGCCCTTTGCTTTTGCCTTCATTTATTTGACATTTTCTTCAAGAAGCTTCTTCCTCTTTTTTTCATTGTGTATTATCTGAAAGACAAAGCTTGCAATGAAGAACTCTCTTTTTCTTCTCTGTGTTATACCCAAAAGACATCTAGCATTCCAACTGTTGATTTCTTGCTTTTGAGAAACCACGTGGGTGATGTGAAAGAGATAAGAGAGAAAAGATAGAATTTTGGTTCAATGGTGGTGGAAAGATTCAGAAGCAATTGGGACTTGAAATACTTAGTTAGTAACTAAGTTGAATGAATAGATATGGATGTGGACCACCACTTTTGGGATTGGCTATTCTTGGGCCTATTTTCTTTTCCTCTTTATTGCTATATCCAAAACAATATAGATTGTCAGCTCAACAAGGCTTTCCTTTGTTTCAATTTGCATTAGGCTTGGTTGAGGATTTCATATACTTCAGCATATTTGATTTCTTTGTTTTGTTGGTTTGGACTGCTACATAATTATTTTGGGCCTACATCACTAAATGAAATAATTAAACCCAGTTAGATATTTAACCCAATAAATCAATGTTTATAATCATCATTAAATTAATTGTATTTTTAACTTAACAGTAATAATATACAGTAAATACGGAGGATAACAACAGTTAATTGGCAGCTGTTTATCAACTCGCCACAATTTAGCACGATAGCAGTGGTTATGGTAGCAGTTTGAACTTCTGCTACAAAAGGAACTAAGATAGCGGCGGTTAGCTTTCCTACTGCTGCAAATCAAACCAAGAAGAGAGCCAACGGCCTTAAGTGCCCCGTCACTCACTCGACCAGATGTCCAAAGCTCTGAATCACTCCCCCTCTCTAGCCCTAGCTAGGGCTGACAATGGGTAGGGTAGGGTAGGGTTTGGACTTACTCTTACCCTACCTGCGAGTTAAAAACTTTCTTAAAACTCTACCCTACCCTATCCGCGGGTTGAGAATCTCTCAACCCTAACCCTACCTGCATCCTAAAGTTCTAAACCCTACCTTACCCGCAAAAAAATAAAAAATTTTCAAGTAAATATGAAATTCAACCATTCTAAATTTCATACATATTAATAAAATAGAAAATAAAAAACTAAGTTCAAGTTAAAATTAAAAACAATAATAAAATCTTAAAGAAATTCAACATAAAATTACAAATAATATGATCATCAATTAGCTTAATGGTTATTTCAAGTTTTTATAAGAGAAAGATTATGAATTTAATAATCACTTTTTTCACTACATACATAACTTTTACATATATATTATATAATATATTAGGAGTGTGGGTAAGGTAGGATAGAGTACGGTATACCCTAAACCCGTACCCTATCCTACCCACAAGCAAATTTGCACTCTATCCTACCCTACCCAAAGGGGATTGAGTAGACAATCCTACCGAACGGGTTAGTCCCCGTTGGATACGTGCGTGTAGGGTATATATTGCCAGCCCTAGCCCTAGCTTCTCTTCGACCACCCACGCAGCGCCACCATCAATCATCACACCCCCCCGGAGCGTCTCCGTCAGAACCACAGAACCACCGCGAAAACCTTTTCTCTCTTTCTTTTCCCCTATCTCCTGCCTTCTCTGTCTCACTACCGGCTACCATCCAGTGCCGCCGCGACCATCTTCTTCCCCTCCTCACAACCCCGCACTGTGGCTCTCTAGCTCGCCCCTGCCTTCCTCATTCCCAGTCGCAGAATCAGAACAGAGCCGCTCTAGTTCCAGCGAGTTCAGAAGCAGCAGCGGCTAGTCACTGCCACTGCATCCCTTTCTCCTGAGTTCTTGCTCTGTCCTTTGACTCAGGTTCTCAGATCACATTTTCTTCTTTGTTTTAGTTAATTTAGGATTAGTTATATGTTGATTCTAGTGTTAATTTGATTTGGTTAGCATCGTTTGCTGCTGTTAGTTGAGTTTAGGTTAGAATTAGGATTTTCTTATTAGAATTAGTGTTAGTTTATACATAGTTAAACATGCTGTTAAGAGCTTCTTGAGTTTGAATTTCAATTTGTTTGGATTGATTGACTGATACTTTGCTGAGTCACTGCGAATGCTGCTGATTTTTCATGTCATGGTGCTGAATTTTGAATTGGTGTTGCAAAGAATGCTTGTTAGTGCTATTTTGTAGTGTTTATGCTTTTGCATGCCAAGTGTTTTGAATATAGTTCACAATATTGATCGAAACAATATTCAAAACACTTGGAAGTCTGTAGCAATGTAGGCAAGTGTATCGGGGAAGAAATTTTTTTTTCCTCCATAGAACCATCATGTTATTAGAAAAATGTGTCTGCATTTGGAAAATCTGCCAGGAGTTCTTTGAGCAAAATATTGTTTTTAAGACTAAGCCATTTGAATGCATGCGGCATGCCTGTATATATTGAATAGAAGTTGAATTTAGTCAAAGATGTGAAGAAAAAGATTTAATTTCCGTTTCCAAGATTTAGTCGTATTTAGGCTTGGGGATATGGCAGTGGGTAATTAAGTTCTTATGACTACAATCTTTATAATTGCTTGGTAGTTCACTCTTTTGAGTTAATTTTTAAACTCAGTAATTTTTCACTTAAATCTCTAGTTTATATATGGTTTTTCTTTTGGCCCACCATGGACATGAAAGGTTTGTATTAATATTTCTCCTAAATTGTATAGGGATTTCATCCTCAGTGTCTACTAAAATTGTAAGAGATTGTTATTTTTTTAGTGAAATAAAATCTTACTCTCAAATTAAACTAAATTCTTTTGACATAAAAATACAGTTTTTCTGGATATCCATGTTTTATTTAAACTGTTGAAAGTTATATAACTTTAATTTGAATGATGCAGACAATGCTTGCAAAGGCTGTTGCAACAGAGTGCCAGACTTCATTTTTTAATATTTCAGCATCATCTGTTGTGTGCAAATGGCGAGGCATGTTACTCATAACTCTTTCCCCCTTTTTTCCAAAGTTCATATTTTTCTTTTGTATTGTAGTTTATGTATAATACTTATAAGTCTGCAGTGTTCATTTTCTCAAGAAAGTGATTTAAATATCTTGGTTGCAAAGAATAACACTGCAATTCTGTTTCCCTGAACAAGAAGATAGACTAATCTTTTCTGCAAGGTGATACAACTAACTATTGTTGATGAAATAGTATGATGCAACAAGTGGCCTGGATCTTGTTAATTAATCTCATATCCTATTTGGTTCAGAAAAGACATGGTACTGTTGTCATCCTCTGTTACTTAGCCAAATATGTACACACAAGCACTGACATCATATATTATATTCAGAGTGCCAGGAGCTCAAAATGGCCATTTGGTATATTAGGGATGATTTGGATTGAAAGAAAGAGCGTGGATGTATTTGTTATGAGCTTTGCAATGTCCTCCAAATAATCCTTCTAAAACAAGCAAAGTGTTTTTTTTAAACATACTTTTTTTTTAAGTTACTAAATACATTTTCAGAGCATTCAAATATTTTTCCTTGTTTGACAATTATGAAGACTGTTAGGAGAATTCCTTAGGAGGATATAGAATTATTCTTGTATTTTAGATGACATTGCTTCATTTGAATGCCTAGCTTCCTCCTTCGTTTGGATTAAATTGCCTCTATCTTGTAAGGAAGAGAAAGATCTTTCAAATTGCTCCTTGTTCTTCTCTGTTTAGTGTATAATATAGTGGGCAACTGGGCATGCACATTTACAAAATTTATTTTAGATTGCAGGTGATTCTGAGAAGTTGATAAATGTGTTATTTGAGCTTGCCAGATGCCATGCCCCCTCAACCATATTTCTTGATGAAATTGATGCAATCATTAGCCAACGCGGTGAAGCACGCAGTGAACATGAAGCAAGTAGACGACTAAGAACTGAACTACTCATACAGGTGATGCTTTATTCTTAAACTAAATATAATTTCATAATCACTAGCTTAATGATAATAACATAATTAGTATTGAAAACACTTTATATCTTAGCTGTCCTTGGATAAAATCAACTATGATAGAATTCGAAGTTATCGCATATATTGGACTTGTGCCTGCTGTTTTTGCAATGGCTACAAGCTTGAGGATGTACACAGCTTGTCAGCATCTTCAAGCTCAGAGAATATATATATATATATAAAATAAGATAAGAAGCTAAGCTATAGCTAGTATTAGTTTAGATTTTTACAATCTTCCAAACATTTTTTTTATGACAAGCTAAGTGAATGCCCCACTTTCTCATGTAGTTTTGAAGTTTTATATCAAATGTATCTAATAGAACTACCAACTTTGTAAGTGGAAGAAAAAAAAATAAAAAGAAAATGGCTTGGTTTGTGGCTGAGAGCACATAATAAAAAAAAATTCAATATTGTCAGCTTTCAATTTAGAATCATTTCCTTGTCTGCCGCAGGGATTTTCTTCAAGAAGAAGCATTAATTCATTCATTCGCAGCTATTGGTCGTTATATATAACTTATAACTTATAAGCATATTAAATTGAATAAGAATGCATGCATAGTTAGGAGAAAAGCTTAGTTGGCACGTCTGACATACATGATACATACATGTTATTATATATATGATTTAATCTAAATAAAGTGCCAATTAATACCAATTCTCTGGCTTTTCTTACCATAGGTAATCTAATTACTGTTGTAGCTAATGCTTTGCTGCTTAGCATTGTAGTTTTTAAACCTGTATTTAATTTGTCATTCAGTTATTATGCTATTCATGCTGCTGAACTCTCCTCAGATGACACATTATTTTATTGTAAGTAAGAATTTAGCTATTGTGGGTAATCAAAAGGTTTCTGTAGCATTTTGATTTGGTATCGATTAGTATCATAACTATGTGTAAGTATGCTTGAAGTTACGGCTTGCATTGTGCTTGCTGTTTTTGCAATGGCTACAAGCCTCAGGATGTACACAGCTTGTCAGCATCTTCAAGCTCAGGCCAGGGCTCATGCAGCAGCAACAACTGGATTGCGTAGCCATACCGAATTATGGCTTCATGTGCCACCATCCATAGAGTTTGTTCTATATGAATTTTCCAAATATATGAAGAGATTACAAGCATAAAGGATTTTTCTATACACACTAAGTTTAATGGTAATAATTATACTTGATTCTTAAAGTTGAACTATACGCTATGAGTTCTTATTTTTTTATGTAGATTTCTTATGAAGAGAGAAGAATAGTAGTTGATTTTGATTTTATTTTTTTCTTTTTGTTTTACCATTTTATTTTTTCGCCTTTGTTTTACCATTTTTATATTGCAAGAGCATTCAGGGGATATTATACACTTTTTTGTATTGTTCAATATTTTTTGAGTAAATAATTTATAAATAAGTATTTTTTAATATTTATATTTTCAATAAAACTTGAATATTTATATTTTCAATAAAACTTTTCACTAATAACAAGCTTATCACATACCCTTAAGAATTAGGATACATGTTAACTAACCCATAATTTATTTTAGATAAGGAGACTAAATATATAATAACCTAAGTTTATTATGTTAATAAAGTCATATATTATTAAATTTAAAAATATTGTTTGAAAAATATTAAAATAATTTTGATGGTTATCTTTATTATTAATATTTATATTTATTAAGTTTTAGGGTATTTCTATTAGTATGGTAAAAATTGTTGTCTTTTAAAATTTGTATTATTAATTAAGATTTTGATTATTATCTGAGTTGATAAACTAATTCTCTCTACTTCTTCTCTTCTTTTCCCCTCTGTCCCCTCTTCTTCCTCTTTTACCCTATTTTCTACTTGTTCTTGTTAGTTTTCATTGCATCTCATTTTTGTTTTAGTAATTATATTAGTTTTAATTTAATAGTTGTTAATTGAACAAATTGTAAGTGTTTGCCTGATGATTATTGGGTTGCTTCTTGCTTGAATTTGGTTTCAAGTCTGATGAATACGTGCACTGAACATTAACTCTTTGTTTAATTGCCTAATTGAATTGTAAGTTTGATTCATATGTTGTCGCGGCCATATGCATTAAACTTTATCCTTGTTTGGCATTATGAATTGTGCATTTTTACTCTAGTGAATTGAGTTGAGCTACTTAGTCATCATGGTTCTTAAGTGAATATAATCACATAACAAGGTATTTGTTCCTTGTTAATGCTTTGCATTTTTTTTGAGTTGACTTGACTTGATTCTTATCAAGACTTGTCACTTTTTGTAACAAGCACCTTATACATGTGATTATTTTCTTATTCCTAAAGATGAATAAGTAGTTTCTTTTCATCATGGAATCGGCTATTGTTGATTGTGCCATTTTTTATTCACTTTGCGCTTTCACTTGCACAATCTCACTATCCAATATATTTTATACTAAATTCACTTTTGTGGTTATCTAGGGTCACTTGTGCCTCAAGTTTTGCTTATTCTTCATTTGCAATCTAGAACTACTTGATTGAGGAACGTGCTATTTCTTTTGATTATGTGGTTTCTATTCCCCCCAATGTTTGTGTTCTAAATTGTGCGCGCATTTAGAATACAAACATTCCCTTTCATCACCCCACATACAACTTACTTCTCCTCAATTGTTGTTTATTCGTTTATATCGCAACCGGAGCCCCCGGAGCCCACCAGCTGTAGGTGGACCCTCATAGTCCTTCATCCCCGGATCATGTACATGCACGGAGGACCGTGCATTATTTAAGTGTGGGAAAGGATCGCCAACTTCAAGGGGGGTAAAGTTCCTTTTCTTAGACACTTTGCAACATTCTTTTTGTTCTTTTTCTTTAATTTTTGCAATTTTTGTTCTTATTTGCACTTTGTTTGGTTTGTTTTGTTTGTATATATTTCTTTAATGCTTATAGTATTATGGTAGTACATAGTACATACTTGCATGTTGCATAGTATAGTAAATAAGTTTTGGTAAGACAACGAAGAATTTTCAAGAAATCCCTTTTTGGGCGTTCCATTGATTAGATTTGAAATCTTATTTTTGAACTTGCATGAAGTATTTTTATGGAACATAGAAAAGAGTTTGAACAAATTACCTAGTGACATTTTGAGCTTTAATTGTGTGGTTGCACATTTTTCAACCACAAAAATTTTGTTCTTGTGTGATAAACTTCTTTTATGATTGTAATCTTAGATTTGCTTTAATCTTTATGTCCTATATTTGTTGTTTTGTATGCATCTAGTATGATTGAGGCCATTTTTTTGAAATTGAGCTCACAAACCCATATGGTCAACCCTTACATCTACCTTTGAAAACTACTTTTTGAGCCTTTTAATTCTCCTTTGTTCTAATTTTAAGCACATCATTTGCCCTAAGTGAAAAACCAATTATGTCCATGATTTGTATATTTGATTAGCTTAGGTTTGAGTGTGTGTGTGTGTGTTAATCAAGTGCGGGGGAATTTGTGGGAATCATTGGTAGTTAGTTTACTTTGGGTGTTCATTGTGAACATTTGAAAAAATGGGTAAACACTCATGCATTCATCACTTAAAACATATGCATCTCTTTTTAATTCTAAAAGAAAAAAATTTTGTTGTACATACTTTGTTTATATATATATATATATATAAAGAGGAAATAAAAGAAAAGAAAAAAGAAAAGAAAATAAAAAATAAAAATAAAGGATGCATATGTGGTTGAATTGGAAAGAGAAATGTATGAGTGAGTGTGAAAAAGAGGATAAATGGGTAGTTAGGTTATTTTGTTATGTATATAGGATGATATAGGATTAGGTGGGATACTTGAGCTAATCAAAGATCCAATCTAATAGCCCACTTAACCACATTAATCCTACCCTTACCTAAGCCCCATTACAACCCACAAAGTCCTCATGATATTTGCATTCATTCATCAAATGTTAGTTGATTATTAGATGACTTGCAAATCTTTGAGAAACATGATTAAAGGAGGATTGAGTGATTAAACCCTACACACCGAGCGATTAGACTGTAAACACATTCGGTGAGGGTTTCAATTGCTCAATTCTATGTTCCCTTTACTTATCTTGTATCTTCTTGCAAGTTGTTGAAATAAATTTTGAAAATTTCAAATCAAATCATTGGACATTGATCATATTGCTATATTTGCTTTGTCTTAGCCCTGAGCTTTGATTTGGATTGATTGAGATTCTTTTGCTTGTTTTTGCCAAACTCAATAGGAATTATAGTATATATATAAATAGATAGTATTTAGTATAGTTGCATACATATAGTTAGTTGCATTTAATAAATTGCTTACCCTCCTTATCCTTCTCCCTTGATTGTGATTAGCATGAGGACATACTATTGTTTAAGTGTGGGGGAATTGATGAATCCATATTTAACGATATATTTTGGTTTGATTTGAGTGGATTTCATCACATAAACTCACACTTATTCACTAAAATAGCATGCTTTTGTGTTCTCTCCCTTAATTGAGCCTAATTGTGAAAACATGTTATTTTGTGCTTATTTTAATCACTTTTATCCCACTTTTCTACCATTCAATGCCATGACATGTTTGTTGAGTGATTTTAGGTCTTGAAGGCAAGTTTGGCAATGCAAAAGTTGAAGGAAGCATGAATAAAGGGAAAAAATATGAAGAAAACAAAGGAGAAGAACACATTGGAGTGTGCGTGCGCACAAAAGCCACAAAACCATGTGTGCGTACGCACAACATCCTGTGTGTACGCACAAGAAGAAAATCAGCATGTGTGCGTACGCACATGCGTACGCACACGTCCCAGCGCGTGACTCATTTATTGCAAATCGCTGGGGGCGATTTTTGGGCCTCCAGGGCCCAATTTTGGGACTTTCTAAAGCTGATTGAGTGCTATATGAAGGAAGGCCTCATTCCATGTGAAAGGGGAGGGAGGGAAATTAGGGTTATTTTAGCATTATGTAGGTTGTTCTCTAGAGAGAGAAGCTCCCCCCTCTCTCTAGAATTAGGGTTCTTTAGTTTAATTTCTTGTAATTTCTACTTTTAATTCTTGTTTTCATTTACTTTTCCTTGTCTTTTATTGTTATTGCACCTTAGTTCTTCTTCATCTCTTTTGTTATTTCCTTTATCTTTTCATTTTTATGTTTATGGATACTTTTTTCAATTTTAATTTTAATTAATGCAATTTATGTTTTATGTTCATTTATTGCCTTCTTTAGTTGTTATGACTTTCTTGCTTTGGTAGCTTTAGAATTTATTTTATTACATTTTAATATAATTTTATTTTCATGCACACCAAGTGTTTGATAAAATGCTTGGCTTAGTTTTCGCTTAGTTTTTTTCCACTCTTGGCTTGAAATTGGTGACTTTGGTGATCCTTGAGTCGTTGATGTCCATTCTTATTTGATACATTAGAGTAGTTAGTTGATTTGGTCTCCATTGACTCTATGTGACCCTTAGTGTTGACATAGGACTTATGGATTGAAATTAACTATGCCTATTTGACTTATCTTCGATGTAAGTGTTGACTAAGTAGGATTAACTCTTCATAATCATCATGTGTTTGTGATCAATGAGTAGGATAGGTAATCTTTGCTCTCAATTACTTGCCAAGAGGTTTCTTGTATTTTAAGTTTCCTTTCCTTGCATTTTATTGCTTTGACTTTTAATTTCTTGCATGATCATTTAATTGCTTTGATGTTTAATTTCTTGCATGTTTAGTTTTTCACACTCTTTGTTGAGAAATTGGGTGTTTGGGTGGAATTGAGTTGTGGATGTTCATTCCGCATTGTGTGAGGATTGTTAATTGGTTTGGTTTTCCTTGACTCTAAGTGACCCACTAGTGTTGACTTAGGACTTAGGGATTTGAATCAATTATTCCATTTTGACTCATTCTCAAGTAGGATTAACTAATTGGGATTAATTCCACACAATTGCCATGTTTGTGGTCCACAACTAGGATAGGAATCCTAAATTCCCCAATTCTTGCCAAGAGTTGCCATTTTAATTCCTTGCATGCTCATTTACTTTCTTGCTATTTACATTCCCTTGCTCTCTTGCTATTTATATCTCTTGCTCTCTTGCTTTCATTCCCAATTCCTCATAGCACTCTCTCATAGCCAATAATTATGACACTTAATTGCAACTCCTAGGGAAGAGAACCCGAGGTTTAATTACTCTCGGTTTATATTTGGTTTGAATTGTGATAACATTTGATTGATGGTCAATTTGTTGGGTTAGGACTATACTTACAACGGCAACTCCATTTTTTGATAATCGAATTCCTAACCTATGCAAATTGGTCATTATCAAATTTGGCGCCATTGCTGGAGAGTTGCAATGGTGTTGTTTTTGGCTATTGTAAATATGTTAATATGTAAATAGCTTGCTTTTCGGGTTGTATTTTGTTTTTGTCAATGGTTAAGATTGGGATCCCTGAAGACATTGGACATTCAAGCATTTGGTGGGGAGGTCAAGCACAAGCTACCATAGCAAGGGCTCTCCCAATTGTCTAACTTAAAGACATTAAATAAAAGTGCTTGGTAACATTGTTCCAACTCTTCTCTTCTTGTTTATAGTTTTGGTTTATTGCATGTTTGCTTGTCAAGTTAGCTTAGAACTAGTTTGATTTTAAGCTTAGATAGGTTAATTTTGGTTTGGATCATGAATTTATGAGTTCTTACATGTTTTGGTGTTGAGTTTTGATTGAGTTAAGGCTTAGAGCCTTAGAATTTTGAAGAAAAATTTTGGGAAAAACAGGGTATGTGCGTGCGCACACCCTTGTGCGCACACACAGAGCAATGAAAATTCACCTTCTGTGCGTACGCACCCAACTTGCGTACGTACACAAGCCTTTACGCCCTCTGTTCACAGCGCTAGCACGCCTTGTGAGCGCGCGTCCCTCTGTTTTCTGCGACCTGTGCATACGCAAACATGCCCTTTTTCGCACTCTTTGTGCGAATGCACAAGCTTGTGCGCTCGCACGCTAACTTGCTTCCCTTCTGGTGGGAGCGTTGGCACAGCACAGCCTGTGCGTATGAACCCCTGCCGCTTTATGCTCTTGTGTGTGTCTACGGACCTGTATGCGCCCGCACACATGATTCTTTCCTCTTTAAAAAAAAAAACTTTCTGTGCATGTGCATAGCCCCGTGCGCACGCACAACCCTCAACAATCCCTCTGCTTGCAGCACACGCATCCCTTGTGCGTGGGAACACCCCCTTTCTTTTCCCCTTCTGTGTGCCCGCATACGCTTATGTGCGCACGCACAGACACCAAATTCCCTTCTGTTCGCAGCACCCGCACAGCCCCATGTGTGCGCATAACCCCCTTTTCCACCTAGTGTGCGTACGCACACGTACCTGTGCGTACGCACACCCCTGTTTTCTCCTACTTTACTTCTTTTCCCCTCTTCTCTCTACTTCTTCTCTTCTTTTCCCCTCCGCCCCCTCTTCTTCCTCTTTTACCCTATTTTCTACTTGTTCTTGTTAGTTTTCATTGCATCTCATTTTTGTTTTAGTAATTATATTAGTTTTAATTTAATAGTTATTAATTGAACAAATTGCAAGTGTTTGCCTGATGATTATTGGGTTGCTTCTTGCTTGAATTTGGTTTCAAGTCTGATGAATATGTGCACTGAACATTAACTCTTTATTTAATTGCCTTATTGAATTGTGAGTTTGATTCATATGTTGTCGCGCCCATATGTATTAAACTTTATCCATATTTGGCATTATTAATTCTGCATTTTTACTTTAGTGAATTGAGTTGAGCTACTTAGTCATCATGGTTCTTAAGTGAATATAATCACATAACAAGGTATTTGTTCTTTGTTAATGCTTTGCATTTTTTTTTTGAGTTAACTTGACTTAATTCTTATCAAGACTTGTCACTTTTT
This sequence comes from Arachis hypogaea, assembly GCF_003086295.3. Classification (NCBI taxonomy): domain Eukaryota; kingdom Viridiplantae; phylum Streptophyta; class Magnoliopsida; order Fabales; family Fabaceae; genus Arachis; species Arachis hypogaea. The sequence goes on along the minus strand of NC_092050.1, from coordinate 140,391,095 downwards.
GTAACAAGCACCTTATACATGTGATTATTTCCTTATTTCTAAGGATGAATAAGTAGTCTCTTTTCATCATGGAATCGGTTATTGTTGATTGTGCCATTTTTTATTCACTTTGCGCTTTCACTTGCACAATCTCACTATCCAATATATTTTATACTCAATTCACTTTTGTGGTTACCTAGGGTCACTTGTGCCTCAAGTTTTGCTTATTCTTCATTTGCAATCTAGAACTACTTGATTGAGGAACGTGCTATTTCTTTTGATTATATGGTTTCTATTCCCCCCTCCCCCAATGTTTGTGTTCTAAATTGTGCGCGCATTTAGAATACAAACATTCCCTTTCATCACCCCACATACAACTTACTTCTCCTCAATTGTTGTTTATTCGTTTATATCGCAACCGGAGCCCCCGGAGCCCACCAGCTGTAGGTGGACCCTCATAGTCCTTCATCCCTGGATCATGTGCATGCACGGAAGACCGTGCTTTATTTATGTGTGGGGGAGGATCGCCAACTTCAAGGGGGTAAAATTCCTTTTCTTAGACACTTTGCAACATTCTTTTTGTTCTTTTTCTTCAATTTTTACAATTTTTGTTCTTATTTGCACTTTGTTTGGTTTGTTTGTTTGTATATATTTCTTTAATGCTTATAGTATTATGGTAGTACATAGTACATACTTGAATGTTGCATAGTATAGTAAATAAGTTTTGGTAAGACAACAAAGAATTTTCAAGAAATCCTTTTTTGAGCGTTCCATTGATTAGATTTGAAATCTTGTTTTTGAACTTGCATGAAGTATTTTTATGGAATATAGAAAAGAGTTTGAACAAATTACCTAGTGACATTTTGAGCTTTAATTGTGTGGTTGCACATTTTTCAACCACAAAAATTTTGTTCTTATGTGATAAACTCCTTTTATGATTGTAATCTTAGATTTGCTTTAATCTTTATATCCTATATTTGTTGTTTTGTATGCATCTAGTATGATTGAGGCCATTTTTTTGAAATTGAGCTCACAAACCCATATGGTCAACCCTTACATCTACCTTTGAAAACTACTTTTTGAGCCTTTTAATTCTCCTTTGTTCTAATTTTAAGCACATCATTTGCCCTAAGTGAAAAACCAATTATGTCCATAATTTGTATCTTTGATTAGCTTAGGTTTGAGTGTGTGTGTGTGTGTTAATCAAGTGTGGGGAAATTTGTGGGAATCATTGGTAGTTAGTTTGCTTTGGGTGTTCATTGTGAACATTTGAAAAAATGGGTAAATACTCATGCATTCATCACTTAAAACATATGCATCTCTTTTTAATTCTAAAAGAAAAAAATTTTGTTGTACATACTTTGTTTATATATATATATGTATATATATATATATATATATATATATAAAGAGGAAATAAAAGAAAAGAAAATAAAAAGAAAATAAAAAATAAAAATAAAGGATGCATATGTGGTTGAATTGGAAAGAGAAATGTATGAGTGAGTGTGAAAAAGAGGATAAATGGGTAGTTAGGTTATTTTGTTATGTATATAGAATGATATAGGATTAGGTGAGATACTTGAGCTAATCAAAGATCCAATCTAATAGCCCACTTAACCACATTAATCCTACCCTTACCTAAGCCCCATTACAACCCACAAAGTCCTCATGATATTTGAATTCATTCATCAAATGTTAGTTGATTATTAGATGACTTGCAAATCTTTGAGAAACATGATTAAAGGAGGATTGAGTGATTAAACCCTACACACCGAGCGATTAGAGTATAAACACATCCGGTGATGGTTTCAATTGCTCAATTCTATGTTCCCTTTGCTTATCTTGTATTTTCTTGCAAGTTGTTGAAATAAATTTTGAAAATTTCAAATCAAATCATTGGACATTGATCATATTGCTATATTTACTTTGTCTTAGCCCTGAGCTTTGATTTGGATTGATTGAGATTCTTTTGCTTGTTTTTGCCAAACTCAATAGGAATTATAGTATATATATAAATAGATAGTATTTAGTATAGTTGCATACATATAGTTAGTTGCATTTAATAAATTGCTTACCCTCCTTATCCTTCTCCTTTGATTGTGATTAGCATGAGGACATACTATTGTTTAAGTGTGGGAGAATTGATGAATCCATATTTAACGATATATTTTGATTTGATTTGAGTGGATTTCATCACATAAACTCACACTTATTCACTAAAATAGCATGCTTTTGTGTTCTCTCCCTTAATTGAGCCTAATTGTGAAAACATGCTATTTTGTGCTTATTCCCACTTTTATGCCATTCAATGCCATGACATGTTTGTTGAGTGATTTTAGGTTCTAAAGGCAAGTTTGGCAAGGCAAAAAGTGGAAGGAAGCATGAACAACAGGAGAAAACATGAAGAAAACAAAGGAGAAGCACACATTGGAGTGTGCGTGCGCACAACCATATGTGCATATGCACAACATCCTGTGCGTACGCACAGGAAGAAAATCAGCATGTGTGCATACGCACACACCTGTGCGTACGCACACGTCCCAGCGCGTGACTCATTTATTGCAAATCGCTGGGGGCGATTTTTGGGCCTCCAGGGCCCAATTTTGGGACTTTTTGAAGCTGATTGAGTGCTATATGAAGGAAGGCCTCACTCCATGTGAAAGAGGGAGGGGAGAAATTAGGCTTATTTTAGCATTATGTAGGTTGTTCTCTAGAGAGGGAAGCTCCCCCCTCTCTCTAGAATTAGGGTTCTTTAGTTTAATTTCTTGTAATTTCTACTTTTAATTCTTGTTTTCATTTACTTTTTCTTGTCTTTTATTGTTATTGCACCTTTGTTCTTCTTCATCTTTTTTGTTATTTCCTTTATCTTGTCATTTTTATGTTTATGGATACTTTTATCAATTTTAATTTTAATTAATGCAATTTATGTTTTATGTTCATTTATTGCCTTCTTTAGTTGTTGTTATGATTTTCTTGCTTTGGTAGCTTTAGAATTTATTTTATTACATTTTAATATAATTTTATTTTCATGCACACCAAGTGTTTGATAAAATGCTTGGCTTAATTTTCGCTTAGTTTTTCTCCACTCTTGGCTTGAAATTGGTGACTTTGGTGATCCTTGAGTCGTTGATGTCCATTCTTGTTTGATACATTAGAGTAGTTAGTTGATTTGGTCTCCATTGACTCTATGTGACCCTTAATATTGATATAGGACTTATGGATTGAAATTAACTATGCCTATTTGACTTATCTTCGATGTAAGGTTGACTAAGTAGGATTAACTCTTCATAATCATCATGTGTTTGTGGTCAATGACTAAGATAGGTAATCTTAGCTCTCAATTACTTGCCAAGAGGTTTCTTGCATTTTAAGTTTTCTTTCCTTGCATTTTATTGCTTTGACTTTTAATTTCTTGCATGATCATTCAATTGCTTTGATGTTTAATTTCCTGCATGTTTGGCTTTTCACCCTCTTGGTTGAGAAATTGGGTGTTTGGGTGGAATTGAGTTGTGGATGTCCATTCCGCATTGTGTGAGAATTGTTAATTGGTTTGGTTTTCTTTGACTCTAAGTGATACACTAGTGTTGACTTAGGACTTAGGGATTGGAATCAATTATGCCCTTTTGACTAATTCTCAAGTAGGATTGACTAATTAGGATTAATTCCACACAATTGCCATGTTTGTGGTCCACAACTAGGATAGGAATCCTAAATTCCCCAATTCTCGCCAAGAGTTGCCATTTTAATTCCTTGCATGCTCATTTACTTTCTTGCTATTTACATTCCCTTGCTCTCTTGCTATTTATATCTCTTGCTCTCTTGCTTTCATTTCCAATTCCCCATAGCACTCTCTCATAGCCAATAATTATGACACTTAATTGCAACTCCTAAGGAAGACGACCCGAGGTTTAATTACTCTCGGTTTATATTTGGTTTGAATTGTTATAACATTTGATTGATGGTCAATTTATTGGGTTTGGACTATACTTACAACGCCAACTCCATTTTTTGATAATCGAATTCCTAACTTATGCAAATTGGTCGTTATCAGTCGCGCGAGTAGTGTGCTGGAGGCGTTAGTCAACCCACGCATACGCGTCACTTGCATTCTGGGCGATCCACGCGTGGGCATGAAGGGCGCGCACGCGTCGTATGAAGTTTTAGGCCACGTACAAAATGAACAGAGAGTTGTGCGTGCGCGAGGCTGGAATCGCGCCATTGGCACAACCATGGTCACGCATACGCGTGACCGACGCTCACGTGTCGATTCAATGTGTGCCCACCCACGCGTACGCGTGGGGGACGCGTGCGCGTCGATAGCGCCGCGTCACTTACTCAGTGCGCCGCCCAAATTTCAATTCTCTCTCTCCCTTTCTAATCCTAATTCTCCTCTCTTTCCAATTCTTCTTCTTTCTTTTTCTTTTTCTTTCTCACTTCTTACTTCTTCTTCTTCCCTTCTTCCACCACCACCGGCGATCCACCACCGGAGACCACCAACTCTGGCAGCTACAAATTCCTTTACTTTTCTTCCTCCCTTCTTACTCTTCTCTCATTCTCACTTCCATTCCTTCTCCCTATTTTCATCTTCTTCTTGAGGTTTCTTCCCTCCTCTCTTCTACTCATTCATTCTCCTTTTATTTATTGCTTTTGATTATTTTATTTAATTTAATTTTAATTTTCTATTAGCTTAGTTATTTATACTTTCTTTTTCCATTCCTTCCTTTTCTATTTTTTTATGTTGGTGTTAGAGCTTTATTTGGGTGATTCTTTTGCTATATTTTAGCTTGTGGATATTATGAGGAGTAATTTGACAATTGACATTCTATTTTGGGTCTCATAATTGCATGGATAAATTGCTTTCACACTTATTTTTATATTGAATACCAATTGTTTGTGAAAAGGCTAACATGGCATTTTGGATCTCTTTTCTATTCTATTCTTAATACTTTAATGCCTCTTTTTCACAACCTTTGAAATCCATGTACCTTGAGTATATTAGTCATTAATTGTCAACATTCAAGTGCTCATTAATTTATTACATGTGATAATTATTGTTGATATTGATGCTTGAACTATGCTTCTCATGCTTCTTACTTGCATGCCTTAAACCCTCTTGCATCTAATTTTTACAACATGCCTTCATGATCTTAATTGATGTCTTACCTATATGTTGTAGCTACCATGTATTTAAGCTATTATCTTTTTCTTTGGCATTTATTATCACTTGGACTTTCTTCTTTCCAGTTTTTAGGTATATATATATATATATATATATTTAACATTCTTCCTCATTCTTCCTTACTTAGGATGGGCACCAAGAAAGAAAAAGAGAAGGCTACTGACAAAACACTGGCAAGGAAAGGCACTAAAAGAACCGTGGCTAAGGCGCAACCCACTACAAGCGTGAAACCACCCACGAAGCGGGTGAAGCGAACAATCAAAGTTGATGAGATGGAAAAGGCATTTCCTGCAAGGGAATCTGCACGGTTCACTAACCGTTACTGTGAGCAGATGTTCCCCATCCTGACTGAGAGAAACTACAATAATGAGCATCTACTCATTCTTCTCACACACTTTGTTGATTTTGTGGAGCCCCACATTGAAAGGAGACAGTGGGGATTCTTGAGGAGGTAGCCACGGGAGGCCAATCTATCATGGGCAGTAGAATTCTACTCCAACTTCCACTCGCCTACCCTGCAATCTATCTATGTTCGTCAAAAGCAAGTCCCTGTCTCCGAAGGGGCCATTCAGAGAGTATTGGATCTCCCACCTATCCCAAAGGGATCAGACGCTTATCAAGAGGCCTCTCTCAAGCGCCAGACATACCAGTTTGACTGGAGTAGTGTCCTTGGAGTCATAGCACAACCTGGCAGCACATGGATTTATGCACAACATCAGACTCGACCTAAGAGCATCTCAGCCCAAGCACTTACCTTGGAGGCTCACGCGTGGGCACAGATTATGTCCTACTATGTCTTTCCGAGCACTCACGAGTCCATCTTCACTGCGGACATGGCTATTCTCATCTGGTGCATTCTTACAGAGCAACCTCTCAACTTACCAAGACACATCCAGCTAGTCATGGGACACGTGTAGATTGCGGGTAGCCTACCCTTTCCCTCATTGGTTTTGGATCTAGTCTCGGCAGTAGGAGTCTCCTATAGGGCTGGGGATACCAAGACCATGATCCCCAGGGATGATCAATATATCTCGAATGGAAAGTATATCAGACCCCCAGTCCCCTCTGCTAGCCGGCATCCCGGCCCGTCTTTAGACACTCCTCCTACTTCCACTCCACCATCCTCCACACCTCCTACACCATCCACTACTCAGATGTTCCTTCAGATCCTTCAGAGGTTAGACCGCCAAGACTGGCAGATGGAGCAATTGGAGCACCGCAACAAGCACCGATACACCTATTTGAAGGAGCTCATTGTTAGTACTCACCCACCTCCAGAAGAGAAGGATACCCCGGACTCCACTTCACCTACCAGCACGAAGAGCCATGACGAGCCCGACAGTGGAGGTGATGCTACCAGCCCCACCTTGCTCCTTACTGATGGCACGGAGGACCGTGCCAAGCCTTAAGTGTGGGAAGGTCAGTACCTGACTTCCGGAGGTAATCTCTCTCTCTCTTAACACTAATATGTTATTTTTCTTTTGTTAGATAGGATAGATTGCATGATAATAATTGCTTGCATGTATGTTCTGCTTGGTTGAAGTAATGAGTTTCTTTTCAAGACACTATTTTATAGTATTTCACTAATTCAAATTAAAATTTGTGTTAAACTTGTTTGAAGATTGTAATTTAGAACATAGTTTATAGCTAAGAACACACAATCCGTGAGATTTTGAGCTTAATTATATGGTTACATTATTTAACCATGATTTTTATTCTTGTGTGTTTTCTTCTCTATGATTGCAATCTATGGTTTGTTCCATTCTATATGTCCATTGTTTAGTATATATTCATGCATACATATGATTGAGACCATCATTTGTTATTAGCTCACTTATCCCAAATAGCCTACCATTCCATTTGCCTTTGTTTGCCACTTTGAGCCTTTTTAACCCCAATTGTTCTTTATATTACCACATCACTAGCCTTAAGCGGAAAAATAATTAATTACCCCATTTGAATCTTTGGTTATCTTAAGATAGAGATTGTGTGTCAATTAAGTGTGGGAAAATGTGGAAACTTGGGTTGATGAGAATGTGTTGTGTTTTTACTGACAAATATTGGGAATTTGGGTGCTACTCATGTGAAATTATAAAAACTATATGCATTGATTTACTATGCTTTCATATATATATATAATAAAATAAAAAAAAAGAGAAGAAATAAATGAATAGGGGATAAAATCACCCCAATGTTAAGTTCAATAAAAAGATCAATGCATATGTGATGAAATTAAAGAAAATTTTGATACATGAGTATGTGAAATATACAAAAGTCAGATTATGGGTAGCTAGGCATGATTTTAGAATTATATGGAGTGTGTGTGTGTATGTTAGGTGAGAACTTAGGTTAGTCAAAGATTCAAATTATAGCTCGCTTGGCCATACATACATCCTCACCCTTACCTTAGCCCCATTACAACTGTGAAAAGCCCTCATGATATTTGCATTTTTACACTAGATATTTGTTGATTGGTTAGATGAAAAACAAAGTTTTAGAAAGCATGATTAGAGGAGATTAGAGTGAATTAACCCTAGACACCTGAGCGATTAGAGTGCATAGACACTTCCAGTGAGGGTTCAATGCTTAATTCTGTGTTCCCGGCTTTCATGAGCTATCTTCTTACAAGTTTACTTGCCTCTTATTGTGTGATTTAAATTAGTGGAATCTAATTTTTGTTTGTCTTGGAGAACTTGTCTACTTTTAACCAAGAAGGTAGAAACATCTTGGCATATAGTTGCACTCATATACATGGATTGCATTCATGAGTCTTACTTTCCCCATTCATTCTTTTGGTCTCCTTGAGTTTAGCATGAGGACATGCTAATGTTTAAGTGTGGGGAGATTGATAAACCACTATTTTATGATTTATTTTGTGCTAAATTGAGTGGTTTTCGTCAGTTCTTTGCACACTTATTCATACAAATTGCATGGTTTTACAAATCCTTCCTAATTTTGTTCCATGATTAAAAAACTGGCTTCCCAAGCCCTTAATTTGTCAAATTTTAATTTCCTTTTATACCATTCGATGCCGTGATCTGTGTGTTAAGTGTTTTCAGGCTTTATAGGGCAAGAATGGCTTAGAGGATGGAAAGGAAGCATGCAAAAGTGGAAGGAACAAAAGACATAAAGGAGTTGACTAGTGAGGATCGACGTGCACGCATGGCTCACGCGTGCGCGTGACTTGGCGCATTTCACAGCGACGCGTACACGTGACTGACGCGTACGCGTGACAAGCGAAGTCTCACAGAGACGCGTACGCGTGACTGACGCGTACACGTGATATGCGTAACAAGCTGCAACTGCAGAAGACGCTGGGGGTGATTTTGGGCTGAGTTTGGACCCAGTTTTTGGCCCAGAAACACAGACTAGAGCCAGGGGACAAGCGGAGACTCAACACACATTCACATTCACTTAGTTTTAGTTTTAGTTTTGAATTATGGGGAGAAAACACTACTTCCTCTAGGGTTCTTCACATTCTTAGATATTTAGTTTTATGCTTTTGGATTGGATCTTGAGAGAGTTACTACCTTCGATTGAAGTCTCTATCACTACAGTTTGCTTTCTTATTTCCTTACTATTTTGCTTTCCATTCAGTTTGTTCAGAGTTACATATGGATATCTTTGATTTTGGGAATTATTAATGCAAGAGTTATTTTTATATTTAATTTCATTATTTGTTTGATTATCATCTTCCCTTAATTTATTAGCTCAAAAATTGCTTTTACTAAATTAATTTTAATTACCATGTCTCCTTTTTACTCCCTTTACATGTTTGCAAAAATGACATCCATGTCAAAGGAGTAGACTCCTAACTTGACTTTGGAGTTGATTAATAGGAGACCCTTGAGTTGGAATACTCAAGTGTTAATTTGTAATTGGAAGTTGTTGGCTGTGTAACACCCTAACTACCAAAGCTCACGCTTCCGGCTGCGCGACTCTGATAGCTCGGACATTACGATGACTTTTATACTATTTATTACTAAAATATGAGCCTGTTTAAAACTTTAAACCGCAACACCGCTCCCAAAAATACCTTCGTTCGATAACGTACATCCATAAATACCATACAACTCACAAAAACTCATAAAGAGTACATCCATATATATACATAAAAATATATATAAAAAATATTACAAACAATAATCAATACAATTCCTATCCCTCTTACAGATTATATCAAGATAAAGGCGAGGGTACAATAAACCATAACTAAAACAATACAGAGTATCTCAACAACAACTAAATAAACCATTCGTAACTTCTGCGCCCATATCCTGAAAGGGAAAAAATGTAGGGGGGGTGAGAACATCATCCTCGAAAGGGTTCTCAGTAGAGGATTTTTGGGAATTACTGTAATAGGATACATGAAGATAAACCGTACCAGTTATTAATAACCGACTTATGCCTCTTTTCAAAAACAACTGTTTACAATAAAAGTAAAGTCGGAAATCTTTTCTAAAAGAGGAACCGTTCAATTCTCAAAACATCAAAGCCTTTCAAAATGGTTTATCTATACTGAACCAAAGTAGCCTTTCATATTTTATTCCCAACTAGAAACACGAAACCAAAATCAACCATCGGTTCATCTCATTCCAACCACGGCCCTAGGCCCAAACAATCCAACCATCAACCAATCACCACAATCCAACAGAGTCCCAGTAGCAAACACAAATAGGAAGATGCAAGCTCAAGCAAATAGTTATTGCAAGTAGAACAATTAGCAATTAATCACATAGGCAAACCAAGTATAATATGCACACCCAAACAATGTCACATAAATGCATATGATGCATGCCTGTCCCTAGTGGCTGATGATATCATCTGTCGGTTATATAGCCAACCCGACACGTCCTGGTAGCTAACCATGGACAGAAACACCCCTCGCGGAGCAAGTAGGTTTGAGCTACAACCCCATTGCTACTACCCGTTCAACCCAGAGCCAGTGGAACAACCACTACTGCGGCTACTACCCAGGCGGGTGTTTAAAAGCTCAACCTGGAGCGAGTGGAATCACCACTACTACCGCTACTACCCAGGCGTCACAATCTCTGACCTGGAGCAAGTGGGACGAACCACAACCCTTGCTACTACCCAGGTATCTCAAGCATATATTCATTCAGTCCCAACCATGGATCAACGTCCATCTTAGCCATCCGGCTTAAATTCATAATTCATAGTCAGCCATACGGCCCATAACTCATTCGGCAATCAGCCATAAATTAATATCATACACAGCCATTCCGGCTCACGGTTCAATCCAGAACCAGCCAATATTCATAATCATACACAGCCATTCCGGCCCATAACAAAACAGCACTTCCACCATCCAACATCATCAAATTCATAAAACCGGCATTTAAGCCATAAATCACTTTTTCTCAAATCGCTTCACTTTGAAATCAAATTTCAACTCTTTTCAGCCTTGGCTTTAGAAATCTCGTTTCTCAAATAATCTCAGGCTCATAAGCCAAATTTACTCAAAGTGAGTTCCCTTTTTAAAACAAAGCCACTCTCGGCATTCTCTTTCCAAAACTTCCAAAACCATGGCAAGTTAAGGATTTATTTCAAAGTATTCAAAATCACCCATACAACAATGGGATTTCATAACAAAAGTTTCTCGGCAGAGTCCCAAGTCTTTAGGGGAGAATAACATAACTCATTTCGCCAAATTCATTTAAAATCATTAAAACATTGGCTTTCTGATTTGAGTAAGCAAATAGGATCTAAGCCAAACCGAGTCATATAATCATTTACTTCTTTCAAAGCCGTTTCCTTTACTTAGGCAAAACCAACTTCAACCCCCATGATAAATTCTAGAACATTTCAACTGTTCAAAATTGTTTTAGTCTTGCAAGGATTCAGAATTCAAAGAGTACTTAAAACCTTTCTCAAAACATTTCAAAATGAAGCTTGTCAATAGACATTCAGGTTCTTTCAAGTCATTGAAACTTCTTTAATTGAAACCCCCAAGTCAAATTCAAAGGCATAAACCCTTTTCACATCCAAACAGCTTTAAAACACAAGTTTCATCTAAATAACCTTCTCCTGAAAGAGATACAATGCCTTTCTTAAGAAGCAAGACTAAATCACAATTTCCTCTTTATTAATTCATTTCGAAAGCATGAATCATCCTTTTCTCGATAATTCAAATAAAATAGTAGAAGTCTTTAACTCATCATTTTCCAGACAACATTTCAATAAAGACTCGGATTTTATAGAAATTTCGGCAGCACCTCCCCTAAAACTTGGACTTTTGCCACCCGGTTCGGGTCCCAACTAAACCGTTTCTCATTCCTTTTCAACAGCTCAAAACCAGAAATCAATTCAAAAGCAAGCTAAATCCAACAATCACCTTAATGGCATACCTCAAGGAAACCATTTCAAAAATCAACTTAATATCAACCGATTTAACTCATTTATAAAGCTTTAAAGAATCGGTTCAGCAATAAATCATTTATCAAAACCAGAGCAATTAAAGCAACCCAGGCTGAATTTCAAGAGCATTCTATCTTTCACATCATCAAAATAATTGACTCAATTCAAACCAATCCTCAACGGATTAAACTCATTTCAAATATTTAAAAAATCAACTTCAAACATTACATTTCACAAGCCACACAACAATTCAGCCAAGCCAACATCCATAATCATTCGAGTCAATCAAATAATACATAAGGCAGATACAATCACTAATTACACCATATCTCACATCAGTATCCATATGTAATAATTCCAATACATAAAGCATAGTTTTTGGAAAGCGCCCCTACCTCAAAACGTAATTCCATAATCCAAGCGCCTCATAAGTTCTTTTCACCTCAATTCAAAATCAAAGGCAGCTTCAAAGCACAGCCCCACACATTTTCGCAGCAGCATAAACAGCTCTAAATTACAACAAGCAACCTCAGTTACTAACTCTAGGAACATTAATACCATAAAGGCTTTATTACACGTATGGGACACTAACGTAAGGCTTTCGAAACATAATTTCTTACCGGAATAACAACACGAAGCAGCTGCGGTTTCGAATCGGCCCCGGCGTAGCTCCGGCGGCGGCCAGAAGCTCTGGTGGATCAACTATAAAAATCGCGCAACATTAAAACCTTCTCAGGTTCCAAAATGACCAAAACCGCAAATTAAAATCCTTACCGGCAAACTTTTCCGGCAACGGCAGCAGGGTCTCAAGTGGCAGAAGCTCAGCCCGGAGCTCCGGCGACGATCCCGGAAGTCACATAACTACTCCCGATGGCCCAAAGCACGGTGACTCATCCTGTTCCTCTTCCTGTAGCAATCTCCGCAACAACATCACAAGCCCAAAGAGCAGGGAGTGACAGAGCTCGGTCACGGTGAAGCAGGGCGGTACAACGGCGGCCAAGCACAGCCCCTCAAACGGTAGTGACGCGGACACAGCTCCTCTTCTCCGTGCTCGTCGGCGACGCGTGAAGTACAAAGACAGCATCTTTCCTTTCTCAGCGGACCAGAACAACAGAGACAGAAGGATTCATCTTGCTCCTCTCTCGCTGTTGGCAAGGATGATGACTACACAGGCTTCAGTGGCGGTTCCCGGTGACCCATCATCTGCGGCGGCGCTGGGCAGAGACGGCGACGATGCGACTGGCGGTGACGGGCTTGGACGACGACGGTGGCTTCCCAGACAAGACTAGGCGCGGTAGACCCAGCCATCATCCCTTTCTCACTCGCGAACCCTCTCTCCCCGTGCTTTAACTTCGACGGCGGCGCCAGGTGAACCAGCGGCGGCAGCGATAGCACAGACGGCCGAGGCAGCGCGACGAAGCTGGCTCCATGGTGCTGCAGCTCAGGGACGGTGACTCGCAATGATGACGGGCGACAGCCTTCCCAGTGCCACTGACGCAGATTCCTTTCTCTTCCTCTCTTTCTGCTCCTGTGTCTTTCTTTCATGGAAGGGAAAGGGGGAAACCGTGTATGTTTGGCTGCTGGGGCTGGGGGGAGCAATGGGTAACCGGGTAGGGTTTTAGGGTTAGGGTTTTTGAGTAAAGTTAGGATTAGGGGTAATTTGGCAATTTCACATAAAATTGGGAATAATATAGTACTTGAAACCCAATTTTAAATCCAACACTAATTATATATAGAAAATACTATTTGCTCGTCAATTTCACAAATTATTTTCCATAAAATGCCCAAATCAAAATAATTAGAAATAATATAATTAAACCCCTTTATTTTTCCAAAGTAGCAGCATTAATATTTAAAATATTACTTATCTAGTCCAAATCATATAAAATCCTTATTATTTCATAACTACCAGCCTTATACCTTAAATATAGAAAATAATCCAATAATTATAGAATTGGATAATAACCATAACTTATCTCAAGTTCAATAAATCAAAACTTGCCTTAATTATCTTTAATAAAATAATTTCTGAAATTAAGGCTATAAATAACTATATGATTTGAGACTTGATCATAATAAGACTTTTCAAAAGTTTTGGGTCTTACAGGCTGACTCTCTAGTCACTAACTCTAATCCTTCCCTAGGAAGGGATTAGGACTTGTGAATCAGAGTTGGTTAGTTACTTGACTTTCCTTTATTAGGTAAAGGATAACTAAGTAGAAGCAACAATCTTTTACTATTATACTTGGAAAAATTCAACAAGGATAGAAATTTCGATTAATCTTCTCCTAGTCAAGGCTTTTTATTTCAATTATATAAAACCTCTTATTAATTCTTATTGCTTTAATTGATAATCATTTTATTTTTCTAATTTTCAACTCTAAAATTTCTCAGAAAATTCCTGATCAATAATTTACACTGTTGTGTCAACTCTTTGAGAAACGGTCTGGGAAGTCTACTCCCAGTATTTTATTCTTAAATTATGATATCTTCTAAATTGACAGTAGGAATTCGTCAGTTAAGAACTGTACTTGCAACGTTATTTCCATTATAAATTCTTAATCGGTATTTTTTCGCCCGTCAATCACCCAAGCAAAATTTGAATATTTTCCTCAAGCTAATCGGGTCCTAATACATCAAAGAAGCAAAATATCAACACCTCTCTAATAAATTTTTGAAAATTTGGAGGAAGGAGACGCTAAGAGTGAAAATGGAAGTTCCTTACCAAATTATATATTGGGCTTTGTAGAGCTCGACGCGCTAGACGCGTGGCCGCAAACGGTGCAACGATCGGAGCTCCATATCAAAAGTTATTGGAATTTGAGACAAGAACAAGGGTTTGAAGCTTATGTTCTTCCCCTCTCCCTCCAGGAACGTGTTTCTTGGCTTTGGAAAAGAAATGAGTTTCAGCTCATTGTGTTAGGAAAAGGTGGGTTGGGCCTTGGCCCCATTTTGGGCTCAATTCAACCGGTTTGGTCTAATTTTGGGCCAAATTCTTTGAAATTAGTGTCAAAATTCTTATTTTATCAGCTATATCATATTTTACTATAAAATTTATATTTCTAATTCTTTTATTAAAATTTAATTTATTGATTATTTATTCGCTAATTTTATGAAATTTACATGTTCGTTGCTCTTCAAATTTTTCTTTGAGCACATCTATTACACAAGCGAAATTCAACCAAAAAATTCAATAAATAAATTCAGTTTATTGTATCTACCAAACAAGTTAATGTATCCTCTAATTTGACGACCTTCATCTAAGTTATCGCATACTTAAATGATTCAGTTAGATGATTTACATGAACGAATATAAAACTTTCTTTTGTATAATTATTCATTGATAAATAGTAAATGCTACCTTGCAAGGAACTCATTGCAGTTGTTGCATAAGCTGGATTTGCAAAATCCATAAAACAAAGAATAAGAGGATCTCCACAATGCTGCAATGAACATAGATTTTAACGTAAAAGAAGTCACAGTGAATTTTAACTAATATCCACACACTCAAAATTGGAGAAGCTAATAATGTTACCAACAGTACACTTACATGTTTGGATTCTTTGCTCACAAGCCTCATTTCTCTATATCCAACAAAAGGGCGAAAAATGTCTAAGATAACATTAAGAAATGTAAGAAACTGAATAAGCTTGGTTTAGGAATGTGAAATTAGACTAACAATCAAACTACTATTCTTTAATAATTAAGAAGTAATCAAATCAATTTATTCAACCATTCATCATAACACAGTGGCAAACAACAAACTAATCAAACCATTGAATTATTATCATACTAATACCGAAATCAATTACCATTTACTTTCACAGCCAAAATTCCATCACAATCACAGCTAAAATCCAAACTCAATAACATTACAATTTTCAACATACTTGACATAACATAGTTGGCTAAAAATCAGAATTTCAGCATTTTCAAGCGATCAAGAAACCAATTATAATTGCAGTCACGAATCCAACAATCTAATCAAAAATCAATAAACTAATTGAAATCCTAGAATATCATTTCAATACCAAACTAATCACAATTTTACAATCTCAAACCAAGCTTATTTCTATCAATTAATCATACAAAATATTTATAAATTATTGGCAGTTACTCACTAAACTTCATTGGCATTCATAAGTTAAAACGATTAATTTTAAAATAAATCCCTTACCTTAGAGTGTCGAACTAGCAAGAATTAATTGCGACGAACCCCTTTTTCTTAATCCGTGGCAACAACAACAACATTTCCGATCACTTTTCAGTAGTAGCAGTGGCACTAGAGCAGGGAAGAGGCAAGGCAGCTCGGACCAACAGCTCCAGCAGCCTCCTCTAGTGAGTTCTGTCCCTTTCTCCATCGTTGTTTTGTATCTCAGTGAACCATTAGTAGCAGAGGTCTCGATTGATACCAGCGCCGAGTTCCAACAGTTGAGAATTGAATGAAGTTGCAGCGGCATGGAAGAGGGCCATGACAGCAGCAGCCATCCCCCTTTCTGCAACGACGACAACAGAAGCTTCATTGGTGGTGAGTGTGGCTTGATGGTGGTGACACGGATGACTCCCTTCCTTTCCCGTCGTTCTTCCTCTTCTCATCTGCTCAGATCAGCGTCGACGGCGGTGAGGGAAACTTCGGGGCATAGCGTGTGACGGCGGCATCATCGACTTGAACGGCGACGGTGGCAAGCTCAACGAACAGTCACAGTTTGAGCTTGATGGAAGGCAGAACGGCGATGGCAAGGCATGAACGGCGGTGACTCTGGCAGCAACCCCTCCTTCGCGAGTTCTCCCTCTCTGTGCGAGCTCTCTCTTCTCGACAGCACAGCAGTGACTCTCTCCTCTGGGCTCGACAGTTCAGCGGCGGCGGAACGGGCTGGGCGCGGCGACAATAAGCTGGCGACGCTCTTCTCTTCTCCTCCCTCGTTGATCTCTACGTGGGTGTATTTGTTGTGAAGTGTGTGTGTGTTACGTCTAAAGGGGTGGGGGTTGGTTTTGTGTGGCTCAAGGAGCTGGGAGCTGGGTTAGGTGAAATTAGGGTTTTTTTATTTGAAAAGTTTGGGATTTAAGGTTAGAAATTAAAAATTTTATAAAGGAATAAGAATAAATATGAATAGATATTATGATAAAATTAGAAAATAAAGTAATTTTAAAACTAAATATATTCTATTAAAAATATTTAAGAACATTATTTATCAACATATTGCTAAGTTTAATTAATTATTTCTAATTTAAATTATAAAATAAAAATATAAAATAGCCAATTATAACAAAATTTACAAAAATATTACTTAACTTAACTCTAAATATTCATAACACTAATTTAATTACTTTAGATTAATTTCTAAAAATAAAAAATTCAAATTAATAAAATAAACCAAAATTTATTCATAATAAAAATTACTTAAATTAAACTATATAACACAGTGGGAGTGGTGGCCTGCAGCAACAAAAAAGTATAGTGCAAGGGAGGGTTACAGATGGTTATTAAAGAAAACATTAAATTGGAATGCCAACAGTAATTGGAACTGGTTGTGGAACACAAACATTCCAGAGAAGTTCAAATTTACTATGTGGCTTAGCTTACATGATGCTCTACCAACTGAGACCTTTCGATTCAAGCGGCATTTAGCTTCTTCAGATATGTGTAAGAGATGTAACAAGGCGCAGGAGACTATGGAGCATTGCCTTAGAGACTGTGAACGATCAAAGGCAATCTGGTATATGTTGGATCCTAGTATCCTGGACTCGACGGCTGGTACTGCTCTTGAAGAGTGGTTTCGGAAGGCCTTGGCTAACAATGAGGCGTCCTTTGGTGCAGGGCTTTGGTGGGTATGGAGACATAGGTGCAATGACATATTCAACACTGACAACCCTTGGACAGACCATAAGGTTGTTGCCTTGGCCAGAATTACCGCCAAGGACTTACAGGTTTACAGGAATCGAAGCAATGCCTTTAGGTCTCTCCGAAATTGCCTGTGTTGGGAACCACCGGTAGGCAATAGTTTTAAAGTTAATTGTGATGCAAGCTTGTATATGGATTCAAATTTAGCGGGATTTGGGTGTATTATTAGAGATTCTAAGGGAGATTGGATCTCGGGCTGCTCTGGAAGCATTCCCCCTTGGTCTATAATCAGATGTGAATTATTTGCTGCTTGGAGGGGGCTGGTTTTAGCTTGGGATTGCGGTTTGAGGGATATTATATGTGAAACAGATTGCCTTGACATTCTGCCCATCATGCATGAGCTTACAAGTGGGTATCCATCTGAAGTAACAGATTTGGTTCACAAGATTCAGGAGCTTTTATCTCGTCCTTGGCTTGTTCACGTTGAATGGGTGTCCCGAGAAGCAAATAGAGCTGCGGATTGGATGGCTAAATATGGTGCCAAGAGTAACTCTAATCATGTTATTTGGTCTGAGCCTAGTGTTGATCTCCAACGAATCATCCGCTCGGATTTAGAATAGTTTTTGCTTTGTTTCTTTCCTTGTTTAGTCACCAAAAAAAAAACTATATAATTCTTCCATTACTGAATTTTAATCTCTATCATGCAAAATATTAAATTATAATAAAATTACATAAGAATCTTGATTAATATAAAAATTAGCCGAACAGATGCTTTGCGACAAAAATTCTTATATTTTGTGACAAATAAATAACTTGTTGCGAATAATTTTGAATTTTGTGGCAAATTAATTTTTTGTTACAAAATATTTTGAACTTTCGCAACAACTTCATCTTTTGTTACAAAATATTATAAAATTTTACAATAAAATACCAATTTGTTACAAAAGCCAATATAATTTGTAACAAATTATACTGTTGTTACAAAATATTATTATTATGTAACAATTACTAATTTTTGTTACAAAAAATAATTTTTCGTAACAATTTTAAATTTGTTACAAAAATGTTCTATTTTTCTTGTAGTGTGTGTTATGTAATAAAGGTGTTGAATATGGTCACCACTTGTTTCTTAGTTGTGATTTTCTTAGCAGGTTCGGTGTGCACGGTTGTCATTTGTTGGAAGGCAATGGTCGTGCCCGGAGATACTAAAGGAATATTTTCAAAGTTGGACTGAGCTATCAACTAGTAAAGAGGAGCGCAAGAGGTGGATGGTATGTTTCTGTGCGATTATCTGGAACATTTGGCTAGAAAGAAATAGAAGGATTTTTCAGAATAAAAGAAAAGGGGTTGACAATATTATCCATCAGTCCTTTATAAACTATAAATAGAAAACAAAGAAAACAAATAAGAAAACTAGAGAGAGAGCTAGAGAGAGAAAGTGGGTGGGAAACACAGGGAAGGAGGTAGAACGATAGGTCATGTCAAGGATCCTCGAGTTTGGAATCGAGATGAGTATCGACGATTGGAGAATGAGTCCTTCTCAATCTTCGTGGATAATCTCCCATCAGACATATCGAGAAGAGAGTTGTTTGAACTGTTTAACTGAACTGGACGAATAAACGACATCTACTTATCGAGAAAAGAAAAGAATGGTGGCTTATACATTTTTGCGTTCATACGATACACCACAAAAGGAGGGGCTTTGAAGGCTATAGCAGAGATGAACCATATGAGATTGAGAGGTAAAGTTGTCTTTGTGGGGGAAGCTAAATATAGGAAAACGTCCGACGCAAAAGACGCGAGTAGGATCTCTTCACGAGCTAACACTCGAAATGCTACGGATCGGCAAGTGCCAGAAGAAGGATGGGTGACTAAGAAAAATAAGGAGACACTCAACAAGGCTGTGACAAATGATACTATAGCTAAAGATCCACATGGCAATGGGTGGACGAAGAAGGTGGAAATAACGGTGGCAAATGAAAATCTGGTCTGGTTGCAGCGAAGCCTGGTTGGAGGAACGACGAAGGCTATTGATTTCAGAGCACTGAAGGAATCGGTTGCAAGAAGTTTTCCCCCATGTTATTCAGGTAAGAGAAATGGGTGCTTATAAAGCTCTGTTGACCTTTGACAGCCTCTTGAATGCAGAAGAGGCGTACACCTTCAATATGAATAGCCTATTACAGTTATTCTACAGTGTATGGAGGTGGGACGAGTCGGAGAGAAGCGAAACTCGGAGGGTGTGGCTAGAGTGTTTTGGGGTGCCTTTACATGCATGGTCTGTGGATACTTTCGGGCTAATAGGTAGTCAATGGGGTGAGGTGGTTGGCTATGATAATGCGACAGAATCATGCATCTCCTTTAGTGTCGGTCGTGTACAAATTGATACATGTGTAATGGATGTGATCAAAGAATGGATCCATGTAACAATTGGCACTAGTGGCTTTGATATATTGGTAAATGAGGTAGGTTGTGAAACATATGGCAGAGCTGCTACGGTGGAAAGGATGGGGGATGGTAAGGTGAGCAGTGCAGATCAGGCAACGGAAGTGATCGCCGTGAGACGCGAGGAGGTAGAAGATGAGGGCAGAATGGTAAACTCAGAAACAATTTTGAATGAGTGGAGTTATGATAATTTAAGACACAATCAAGCCAAATTGGTAACTTATCAACCTAATAAAAGTGATAATGAAGACACGGCAGATTCTATGGGATATGACGAGGTGGATTCTGAAATGACGATTCCGTGGGATTATGGTTGCAAAAATTATGGGCCAGGAAGGGAAGAAGTGTGTCGAGACATAGTGGTACAAGCAAATAGGCCCCTGCAGAGTTACAAAAACAATAATTGGTCATTGGGCCTTGAAGAGCTGTGGCCCAAAGGAAGCAAAAAACAAATTGGCGCTGTGGATGATGAACTTGGGCCTACGAGGGAGAAGCCGGGTCGGGTCTGTCTTGGTTCAGCGAAACAAATTGGCGTTGTGGATGATGAACTTGGGCCTGCGAGGGAGAATCCGGGTCGGGTCTGTCCTGGTTCAGCGAAGCAGATGTCTGGGCGCGAACTAGGGATCTGCGAAGCTCGGGAGAAAACGGCAGCGCCTGGGAAACGCGGCGAGTTGGGGGCTGCGACACCAAGGCCTCGGGAAGCACGGTTAGGGCCTGATGAAGGACAAGTCATGCCCGATGCCTCAGAACCTGTGACTCAGCCAGCGACCAATACGAACCACGGTTGTTGGAGAAAGGAGGTAGCGCGGGCAAATAAGCAAGGTAGCGGGGTGAGACCGGCAGTGCATGACCGCCAGTCGGACGTTATCCAAAGGTCCCGCTGTGGCGTGGTGGTTATGACACGGGAAGGCGGACATAATGAGCCTTGGCCGGAGAGACGCGTGGTGGAGGAGGGAGGAGGCAGATCGGATTATAATGTAGGAGGGGCGGACAGGCAGGCAAACGGTGTGAGCGCGGAATGCAATAAGAACAATAGTCACGGCAAGGATGCCGAACACAATGATGAACATGGTGAAGTGGTTGGGAAGACTAGGCAGGGTACGAAAGCTTGTACGGAAAGCAAAATACCAGTGCCTAATGAAGCAGATGGACATGAAGAAGATGAGGGCGAAATGGAGGACGAGGCTCAAGCCAAGAATGCTGAAGCCAGTGACAATGAGGATCTCACATTGGAGGAACATCTGATAGAAAATAAAAGAACCTGGGAACTAGCAACCGAGTCAGGAGCTGTGCTGTATGACGAAGAAGAGGACATTATGGCGATCCTTCAGCAACAAAACGAAGAAATTGCTCTGAAAAAAAGGTTGGTGAAACAAAAAGCAAAAGCGAGGCGGAGCAGACCCAAAACTCATAAAAAGGTGTGCAATAATTTATTAAAATAATTTTTAGCTCTTGGAATATTAGGGGGTTGAGGGGGGATGGAAAGATGAGGATGATAAAGGACTTGAAAAGGAAGTTTAGATTAAACATGTTAGGCCTGGTGGAGACGAAAAGACAGTTAGTGACTAAATTTGATGTACAAAAAATTTGGGGAATTAGTTGTGCGGGATGGGAGTTTGTGGAATCTAATGGTGCATCTAGTGGGTTGCTGTTAATATGGAATGAGGATTTTTTTTAAATTAAGAAATAGCCACAAAGGGGAGAGATGGTTATGTGTTGAAGGGGAGCTGTTGAAATATAATTTTAATTGTGCTTTTATTTTGGTGTATGGGGCGCATACTAGAAATGAGAAACTTGTTGTATGGGAGGAGCTAAGCTACATAGCCGGTCTATGCCAGGTTCCCTACTGTTTCATGGGGGACTTTAATGGGATTGTACAGGTGGAAGAGAGACGGGGTGCAGATAGCTTATCCCTGTCAGCCGAAGACTTCAAGAATTGGATAAATGATATGGATATGGTGGACTTGCCGATAACAGATCGTAAGTTCACATGGTTCAGAGGTCGTTCCTGCAGCCGTATTGATAGGGCTTTGATTAGCTTGGAATGGATTGAAAAATTTCCAGAGATTCGGATACGAGGGGGTCCAAGGGGTTTGTCGGACCATTGCCCAATTATAGTGGAAGGTATGAGACAGAGAGATGGACCGAGGCCTTTCAGAAGTCTTGACTCGTGGTTTACACATGAAGGCTTCCTGAGGATGGTCAAAGATGAATGGAGAAGCCTAGGTGAGGCACAGTTCACAGATAAATTGAAGGCTATGACAGTTCTTCTGGGAAGATGGCATAAATATAATTTTGGGGACATGGACAACAAAATCACAAAGTTTGAGGAAGAGATTAAGAAGATTGATGATATGGTGGGTGATGGTTTTATGATGAAACAATGGAGGCAAGAAGAAAGGCGCTTGTGACTTGCTGTGAGAAGTGGTATGCAAGGAAGGAGCTACATTGGAAGCAGATGTCGCGATCTAGACATGTGAAGGATATTGATAAGAATACAAGGTACTTCCACAATCTAGCCTCTGCAAGAAAGAGAAACAACAGGATTGATGCACTGCTCATTAATGGAAGAATGTAAGGAATCAAGCTCGAATCAAGATTGCGATTAGAGACTTTTACAAGAATTTGTATCATCAGGAAGCGTCTCCTTTGGTGGGATTCAGGGACGGATTGGTGGAAATGATTGATGAAGACGATGCTTTGGCCTTAGAGGTGCAACCGACTCCTGAGGAGATTAAAGAAGCCGTGTGGGATTGTGACTCAAGCAAAGCTCCAGGAAGTGATGGGTATAATATGAACTTTATAAAGAAGTGTTGGGCTGAAATTGGCACTGATTTCACAGCGGCGGTGATGAATTTTTTCTTGACTTCCAAGCTACCAGCAGAGGTGAATCTCACATAGGTGGCGTTGGCCCTGAAGTTCACTGGCGCAAAGGAAATTAAAGACCTGAGACCGTCAGTATGGTAGGTTGTGTGTATAAAGTCATCTCTAAAATACTGGTTAGGAGGATGCGAACAATAATGCCACGACTGGTTGGGGAGACTCAGAGTGCTTTTGTTAAAGGACGGAAGATTCATGACGGGGCTCTTATTGCTTGCGAAACTGTTCAATGGATGAAAGCGATGAAGAAGGAAGGGGTAATAATAAAGCTAGATTTTCAGAAAGCATATGATAAAGTCAGGTGGAGCTTTGTGGATCTCGTGCTGCAAAAGATGGGTTTTGGACAAAGATGGAGGAGTTGGATTATGGAGTGCATAAGTACGAGCTCTATGTCAGTATTGATAAACGGCTCGCCTTCAAAGCCATTCAAGATGGAAAGAGGTTTGCGACAAGGGGATCCATTGTCTCCATTTCTATTTGTTCTGGTCGCTGATGTTCTGCATAGGATGTTCAGGGAGGCGGTGAGAAATGGGAGACTCTCGCCGTTATTGGTGGGTAGAGATCACGTCGAGTTGACACATCTTCAGTTTGTGGATGATACTGTCCTGTTCTGCCCCCCGGAGGAAGAAACCATAAAGAATTATAGGAGGATCCTGCGTTGCTTTGAGCTCATGTCAGGGCTGACTATTAATTTTGATAAGTCTAGCCTGATTCCTGTTAATTGTGATGTTCAGTGGATACAAAGCATGTCTAGAGTGCTGGGATGTAAGGTGTCCTCCCTTCCGGTGAAATACTTGGGGATCCAGTTAGGAGCGAACCCGAAGTTGGTGAAGACGTGGAAGCCCATTATAGAAAAAGTGGAGCAGAAGGTGAGCATTTGGAAGGCCAAGGTTCTAAATAAAGCTGGCAAGATGGTACTGATTAAATCTGTTTTGAACAGCCTGCCAGTTTATTATTTGAGTTTGTATAAAATGCCAAAAGCTATTGCAGAAAAACTAATCTCCCTACAGAGAAGGTTCCTATGGAGTAAGGAGGATGGTAGGCTTGGTATGGCAATGGTTAGATGGGAGGTGGTGCAGACCCCCAAAAAGTTAGGGGGGCTAGGTGTCGGAGATGCCATGGTGCGCAACACAGCCCTTCTCTTTAAGTGGTGGTGGCAGTTTTCGAAGGAGGATTGCCCCTTATGGAAGAAGGTGGTATGCTCTTGTAACAACCTCACCCCCAATGTGATGCTGTCATCCCAGGTCCTACCTACCCGAGGGCCATGGAAGGATATATGCCAGCTGCAGTTCAAGGATCAACGCCTAAAACAGAAAATGATCAATGGAATGTCTATGGAGATTGGCGATGGGAGGAGAACCCGGTTCTGGGAGGATGTATGGCTGCGTGAAGGGACTCTGAAAGATCTTTTTCCAAGGCTCTTCTTAGTTTCAAACCAAAGAGGATCCGTCATAGGGGATTGTGGGTTCTGGGACGGGCTAGAGTGGAGATGGAACTTCCAATGGAAGCGAGAGCTATTCCAATGGGAGTTGGACTTAGTGAACCAGTTGCATGAAACACTAAGACTGGTCAATCTAGTATATGGGAGAGAGGACAAAGTTGTGTGGAAATTTGATAAACAGGGTGTATTTTCTACTAACTCCTTTGTGCAGGTTATACAGGTGGAAATGCTTCCAGAGGATATGGCGAGCTACAACTTTACTAGGACAGTTTGGAAGGGTTTAGTCCCACCTAGAGTTGAATTGTTCATATGGTTTGTCTTGACTGGGAGGGTCAATACAAAAGAGAGGTTGAGTCGGTGGGAGTGGTTAACCAGGAGGATGTTGTCTGTGTGTTGTGTAATGATAGTGTTGAATCTGGATATCACTTGTTTCTTGGTTGTCGATTTTCTTGGCAGGTGTGATGTGCATGGCTGTCATTTGTTGGAAGGCAATGGTCCTTCCCGGGAACGCTAAAGGAGCACTTCCAAAGCTGGACTGAGTTATCAACTAGTAAACAGGAGCGAAAGAGGGGGATGGTATGTTTCTGTACCATTATCTGGAATATCTGGCTGGAAAGGAATAGGCAGATTTTTCAGAATGCAGGAAAAGGGGTTGACGATATCATCTACCAGTCATCCATGAACTATAAGGAATGGATAGGTGTGGATCCATTCTGTTGTTGATGGCAATGCCGAAGATGACAGGGGGCATCATTTAGTATTTTATAGCATACTCTTTTATAATTGTAGCTTTTGGTTTGTATTCTATGCTCCACTTGTTGTGTTGAGCTCTTTCTTTCAAAAAAAATAAACTATAAACAGTGGTTAGGTGTGGATCCCTTTTGTTGTTGGTGGCAATGCCGAAGATGACAGTGGGATATCTATTATTAGTGTTCTTTGCGTTGATTGCTTTGTTTTAATTGTCCTTGGTTATTTCTGTTTGTTATCTTCTTATGCTTTACTTGTTGTGTTGAGCTTTTTTCTTTCCAAAACAAAAATTTCTTTAATTTTTGTTCAATCGAAAAAGGTTGTTTGATGCACTTTAAAGAATTGGTATTCATAGAGGAGTAGATTTTTCTCCCAAACCATTGAACCACTTTTGATTTACTAAAAATTGATAAAATAATTTCCTATCTTACATTTTTTATTTCGTACATTTAGTTTTTATTATTAATACTTTAATTTGTTGTTATAATAGAAAATAATATTTATTTCTTATTATGTTCAATAGTAATATAAATATTAATTTTAATAAAAAATAATTAAAAATATGTTTACAAATTTTAATTATTTGATAAAAAAATAATAATTAAAAAATTCGTTTACAAATTACGATCGAATTTAATTACAAGGGATATATATTCTCCAGTAATTAATTAATTAATTTTTTAATTTTATAGTTATCTATTATTTATAGTCGAATTTACTGACAGAAAAATTCGACCATAATGGATATATAGATTCGCCATCCTAGACCAATGTTACCGTAGCATTACGATAATCGTTGAGCATTATTTAGCGCCGTCCTTGTAAAATTTGAGCGTAACATGTTTTTGTCGAGCATTACGATATTCCTTAAACATTTTTTATCGTCGGATTTCTTGAGTAAACGATGGTAAATCTGATAGTAATCGTAGAATTCCATGTAGGATGTGAAAGTGTCTAAGTTTGTCAACGAATAATCTATCAGAAAGGTGGATGTATTGGCGAATTTGCGATGTATTTTTTCGAAAGAATTTCCCGTTGGTAACAACACAAAACCTATCATTAATTTATTGATGCAAAAGTCTGTCGACAAAATATTACCAACAATGGCTTTAGTTGTACGTGGAATTTGTCAGTAACCTAAAAATCTGTTGATCGAAAAGGGTGAAAAATCGATTATTAAATCTATCGTTAATTAACTATTTTCTTGAGGTCGTAGGAACTTTAATAGTGTTTTGGTATAAAATGTAGTGTAGATATTAAATTATGGTAAATAGAAATGATAATTGAACGACTAAACATTTAATTATAAATTGGATGAACTATGTTTTTGTTTTTAATATTTTTAAAAAATTTTAAAAATATTCTTAACATTTAATTTGATTTAATTTTGTCTTTAATATTTGAAATTTACTTGTAATTTTATCTTTTATATAATTTTTTTGTCGATCAAATATTTAATTATACCTTTTGTTCCGAGAGTTACCTAAAACATTGATTTGGACCTGAATGTGAGGTCCAGATCCCTTCGTGTGGCAGCGTCTGACTTGATGAGTTGTGTGGCAGCGCGTTTGACTTGATGAGTTGAGGTGCTGCCTGCCTGTTCGAGTTTCTCATGAAGAAGTGGGGTGATACTTGCAAGAGACTTCGATACTTAAGTTAACAAGAGTTTTAGGTAGATTTTTAATAGATTAGAACGTGAGTTACACCTGGGTTCCAGTGTATTTATAATAGCCTAGTTAACCACTTTTTATGAAGCATTTCTATCTTTTCTGATAGATAAGCGTTCCCTTTATCTTGGGAGTTTGTTGGTACCTTCTAGATGAGGTAGAGGTAGTAGGAGAAATTCAAGAAAGCAGTTACTAGTTAGGTCAAGTGGAGCTGGACCTTTACGTCATTGTTCGATCTCTTCAAAGAAGTCGAACTTGTCATGAAGTTCACCTTTATTGGTGGGCCTTTTTGTGTTATTGGGCCTGATTTTTTCATTCTGTTAAACCAGAATATGAACACTTTTTATAAATTTATAATAATTGAAACTGATTACAATATTATTATTATTATTATTATTATTATTATTATTATTATTATTAATAAGAAGTTGCATCAAGTACAATAAACAAAGTCACTCTTTCTAGATATAAAACGTCCATCAAATTTAATAACCAAATTCAAAACACTAGCATCGTAAGATTGATTCAGAGCTTAGACGCTAGTTTAGAGGTATCTGATTTATTTAAGAAAATAAAAATTATAGAAAATGGGGAGTGGATCTTCTCTAATAAAAAAAAATTAGATGCTATTCAATATTTAATCTAAGTCTTCATTGCTTTCTCTTTTTTATTTAATTTTAATCCCACTTAAAGAATTAAAGATGAAAGATCATACTTTATTCTCTCAAGTGTTTTTTTCACTGGAAAAGATTCATTTCCTAGAAAGTGTAGGATGTTTATGCGAGGAGTGCAGATAGCATGGTCAATGACGAAGCACTTTATTGCATATATTTGGTTGGCTCTCTCGGTTGGGTGGTCATCAAAGAAAAGATATGTGTTTCTGTTTGCACAAAAATCACTATACGGACGGCATGCCAGATCACCATTGATGCTTCGAGGGCAACACGGTTTGATTGCTTCTACGATCCCTGCACAAGTTATAAAGTGCATTCGTCATATTTGAAACAATAAAGAGTGAGTCCCATCCATGTATATTTTACAAGTGTGTCGATAATTTTGGTTATTGATTTTAATTATATACAAATTTTTATAATTAAAATTAATAGACAAAATTATCAAAACACCTTAAACGCTAAAATACTTGAAATGTTTCCTTCTTATATATGAACACAAACCAAATTTATGAAGTGGCCACCTCTTTTACTCTGGATGTTTTTACTATTCATTATTTGACCTATCAAATTTCTTTGGTGTTATCCAGAAAATAAAATTGTAAATTTGTGTTTTTCAATTTTTTTATACATAATAAGATCTACCATAAAAACTATAAAATAAGAGTGCTCAATTTTGTTGATGTGGAGAAAATTAGTGTGTAATATATTATTATAGAAAGGGTTGGTGTTTCTCTTTAATATAGAAATAATTTTTTATAAATTGTTATTGAGCAAATCGGACAGTTAAATTTATTGAGGAGAGAAGAGAAGAATGGAATTGGTGGATCAGATTTACATATTATAACTTTTTTAAAAATTCAGGTTCATAAATCAAAGGATAAAATTTATGATTTTAAAAAAATAAAATGTTTATAATTACAAATCCGAGAGTAAGATTTTTTATTTTAAGAATAAAAAAATTCATAAATACAAATCTTATCCTAAGTTTTCTGATTTTTTAAGGAAATAAAAAAAAATTTATAAATACAAATCTAACTCTAAAATTTTAACTTTTAAATTTTAAGCTGATTTTAGTAGTTAATTTTAGTGTACAAATAATATTTTTATTGTTTTATTATATGTGCATTTCTAAGACTATATTCTTAATTTCAAAATAATCCAATATCAATAAATGCAATAACTCTTTGATTAAAAAATATAATAATCGAGGAATATAATATAGTGTTTTATATCATCATTTTTATTTTTTAACTTGACATTAAAATATCAAATATCCACTCATTTAAATAAAATAAAAATTTTATATTTGTAAAAATAAATTTTAATAATTTTTTTAAGAATTAAATTGTAAAAATCTAAAACGTCTTAGATTTTAAAACAGAATAACAACAGTTTATTACCAAACAAAACTTAGCAAAAATTGAAAGAAAACCAAAGAATATTTTCTAAAAAGGGAAAACAAAAGACATGTGACTTTGTTCTTATTACCATATTTATGTGGGTTTTGTCTTATCTCCATGATGCTCTTGTTGAGATCTGAATAGACAAAGGTAAAACCCGGAAGCTGAGTCTGCAATTCATGGAGTAAAATAAGCAATTTCTTATTGTAAAAGGAGATCCGTTTGTTCATCTTCTCACTACACTTTCCTATTGGTTTTAAGTGCAGAGTCATTGATGGAAAGCACCCTGCTGGAGGAACATTGTTCACAAAGAATTTTCTTGCTCCTAGGCTATGAAGTATCTGTCACAAAAAAAAACAATAATAATAATAATCGAAAAGGTGAAAGGAACGTCATGCTTTTTTCTTTTTCTTCGATTATTGTATTATTTGATGTAAAAAAATCAAAATAGGAGTGCGGAGTGACAAACTCCCAAGAGACATGCTGCATCTGTGTTAAGGGGAAGAGAATTGAGATTCAAACAAAGTTCAATTGGCTCAATATAAAGAAATTAACATAATATGTTTTCGTGGAAACAAGGTATATATACAAAAATATTTAAAAGATAATAAAAAATCAGTTTAATACAGTCTAAATTATTTTATTTTGTAGTCATATATCTTATTTTGCATTTTTTAACCATTGCTGAAATAATTATATAATATTAAATATAATAAATATATAATTATAGATATTATATATAAAAAAAATCATTGATGATAAATTAAATAAAATAACTTTAAATTATTTTTTTTCTAACGTTAGCCGGATATAAATGAAATTGTTCCGGGCAAAATCTTAGGGATTAGGGGTGTCCGCGGATCGGATCGGATTGGATATGGCCAAAAATTTGATCCGATCCGCACAATTTTCATTGGATTGGATCAGATATGATATCCGCGCTTTTTGGTACCGGATTCGATCCGATCCGATCCGCAAATGTGCGGATCGGATCGGATATCAGATATATCCGCATAATTAAACCTTCTCTTTTTAATCATATTTTTATGTGAAAAATTCAATAAAAATATTTCTTTCACACTTTTAAACTTATTTATTCCTAAAATATTTTTAATCAAACACTTTCTAAATAATAAAAATAAAATAATACAATATATGAATAATAATTACTAACTAAAACATACAAACAAGTAAATATAATATCAAACATATATATATATATTTATTTATTTTTTAATTATTAATGTGCGGAATCGGATACGCAGATGTAGAGCAGATATCCGCGATCCGATCCGCAAAGGGTGCCGATCCGATCCGATCCGATCAATTTGCGGATCGGATCGTATCCGCAATTTTCGGATCGGATGCGGATATTTACCCCGGATCTGCGGATACGATCCGATCCATAGACACCCCTATTAGGGATAAATGTGTTACTTTTATCAGTTTGTGCAATAATGTACTCGTTAATTGTATATGTAAATAAATTTGACATACCTGCAAGCGTATTTTGAATTCATTTATGAGGTAGGAAGCAAATTTCCTACTACCACGAAATGTTCTGTTTTTGAAGTGATCATTCACACCCGAAGATACCAAAAACAAGGATTCAGATACATGCTTCTCCACTGCTTCTTCACCTAACCCCTTTGGCAAAATCTCCTTAACTGTCCTCTCGAATCCCCTTATTTGTTCGTCCATTATCAATGAAGTTTTCTAATTAAAGCAAGCACAAATAGTATACGGTATCATAAATTCGTTTAATTTTTAAAATAAGTAAAAAAAAAAGAAGTAATCTTTTAGCTAATGAAATTTTGAAGTAGAGGTGTGAGAATACGAGACACTAACATTATTGGTGTCTGGCAAAATTCCAGAACCCCCCGATGCGTAATTTATGCCTGTAGTTATGACTCTGTTTCCTTTACTTGAAAGTCCCAAGTACGCAGGGGCAAAAGGCAGACCAAGGTATATAGCTGCAAAAATTAAAAAGAAAACAATTGAATCACAAAAATGATGTAACTATATCTAGATTCAAGACTCAAGAGTGAACTAAATGTAAAGAAATACTAATCTTAATCCTCTTTGCTAGTTACAGCTTCTTCTTTTTGTTGGATCAAGATGTATGTACGCTAAATCTTCTTTATATAAATTAGCAGAAATTTATTATAGGCGGCCGTTATGTTTTTTTTTTTTTTTTTAATTTCTAACACTATTTTCTTGTGCGATCATTAGCATACACAAGGATATTTGAGCAATTATACACACATATTTTCTATATACACAAACTACAAAATAAAAAATTTAGATGAGTAACTTTTTTAGTCAACATGTAACCAATTGTTTGGTTGAGTTTATGAGTGGGAGTTTTATTTGTATGTTAACAGTAAATAAAATATGTTCTGCACAAATCAGTAAGAATCTTGTATTATGAATGATTCTAGATATATAGTTTCTCACCAAGTAAATCAGCAACAGTTTTGCCATTAGTGCAGCGACCAGTGGGTGTGCCGAAATCTATGCCATAAGGAAAGAAATTTCGCAGATCCGCTCCTGGCACATAGTGGTTGTTACCACACTCAACAAACGAATCACCGAACACATACAGTGCTGGAATCTGATTTGATTGCTCAGTCTTCGTTGCAAATGCTATGAGTAGCAAAACGGTTAGGATCAAACTATGGTTTAGATGGTTGTTCGTACTCATTTTTTTGGAGTCAATTTAATTGTGTATTTGAAACTATGAATATGAATTATGATATGATGGGGTTTCTTCTGTCATGGCGTCCGCTTTTTGTAGTAAGGAGGTTCTAGGAACGCTTATTGTTCTATAATGTGGTTTGGTTCTTTGAAGAAAAATTCCTAGTGCTCCTTCTAAAGAAATATATCTCATATAATATGACAAATTTAATCATTATGACAAGACATATTTACAATAAAGCCAAAAGAATATATAAAGTTGGATCTAATTTCAACGGAATATAAGTATAAAGATATTAATAACACTAGACATATGTAAAAATAAATCAGTCATCAAATTCTAATTTGTATAAAATATATGTTAAAATATAAAATAAATATTAAAAATAAATTAAATTATAAATTATTTAAATATAAATTTATAGTAATTAATTTAATGGTTGAGTTTTTATGCATATAATATTTTTAAAAGTAGAGATATTTAATTGTATTAAGAATTTATTTGGATGATATTAAGTTATTAGAAAAATATTTATTTTTTAATTTAAAATTTTTTTTATTTTTAATATATTTGCCAAAATTTTAGTAGTAGACTAAAAATATTTGAAAAATAAAAAGAAAATTTTTGTTTAGACGCTATAATTTATATTTTTTTAAAGATTTTTTATTTAAAAAAAAGATATTTCTAACATAATAAATAAACAAAAAGGTACTTTTATATCATTATACCCGAAAACGAATATATGCTGTAGTTTGTAGGGACAAGTGCCCCCACTAACAATTTGAAAAAAAATAAATCTCTACATACAAATTAATTAACTAAACAAGTCCAACAAGTCATTTACACTCATTACTCATATGCACACGTTCTTCTTCTTCTTCTTCTTCTTCTTCTTCTTCTTCTTCTTCTTCTTCTTCTTCTTCTTCTTCTTCTTCTTCTTCTTCTTCTTCATTATCTTTCTCTTTCGTTATCATCGCACCAACACCTCCTTCCCCTCCTTCTTTTCTCATTGGAATTTCTTCTCCTCCTTCTTTTTTCTCCTTCTTCTCCATCATCTTCATCATCATGATCATCATCATTATAGTCATCGTCGTCTTCTTCTTATATGTATCATCGTTATCGTTATCATCATTATTATTATCATTATCATAGAAATTTTGCCATATTGATGACGTTGCCCGATCCAAAATTGATTTGGATGTGTTTTTGCTGATAATTCAGTCATTTTTGTGTGTTATTTTCAAACTCAGTTTGTGTGTCGTAATCATTAAAAAAATATTTCTGTGTATTTGTAGCAACATTTCGGTGTAAAAACTAAGAAGTTTATGTGTTATTGTCAAAAAATTCCAGTGTATTTGCATTCTGATAAGTTTTGCATAATTCAAAACTCTTCTTCTTCCTCCTCCTCATCTTCTGCTACTGCTTCTTCTTCTTTTTTTTCATCATCATCATCATCATCTTTTTTTTATTCATCTTTTCTTTCTTGTTTTACCTTCTCATGTTTCTTCTTGTTTTACTCTCTTAACAAGAATAAAAACAAAAGAAAATTAAACAGAGAAGAAGAAGAAACACATAATGCTGCAAAATTACTTGGAAGATGATGAATTTACATTCATTCAACTAAAAAAAAAGAAAGAAATAAAGAAAAAACAAAAAAGAAAAATGCATTAAAAGAAATATTTTGTGCATTTGTAGCGAAATTTCGGTACAAGAGTTCTGAATCTAAATTATTATTGTGATGAATCTATTCCATTCTTGTTTCGATGTATTTTGAAAAACTTTCGGTATATTTATATTCTGATAAGTTCTGCATAATTCAAAACTTTTTCTCTTCCTCCTTCTCATCTCCTGCTGTTGCTTCTTTTTTATCTTCTTATTTTATTTTTTTATAATTTTTCTTCAGAAGAAAAAATCAAAGAAAGAAGAAAAAAATACATAATATTGTAAAATCAATAGAAAGAGGAGGAGAAAAAAATGCAACAACAACAACATCAATAAAAAGAACAACAATGAGAATAAAACACGCGAAAAAGAAGAAACACGAAGAAAAAGGAGGAGGAACACAAACAAGAAGGAGAAGAAGGAGTAGGAGGAGGAACACGGGATACAAACGTTGGATGAGGAACACGAAGAAAAACGGCGTGATTTCACGCGCACGTTATGTAAGTAAAAGTCGTGTATGTGTAGCGAGACTGTTTGGAAAAATGTAAGAAATATATATATATATATATATATATATATATATATATATATATATATATATATAGAGAGAGAGAGAGAGAGAGAGAGAGAGAGAGAGAGAGAGAGAGAGAGAGAGAGAGAGAGAGAGAGAGAGAGAGAGAGAGAGAGAGAGAGAGAGAGAGAGAGATGTTCATGTATGGCATTGTGGTTGTACGGTACTTGATGTTCCACGCTCTTTAATCGTTTAGATATATTTTAAAATACTGGAATGGTGAGGATTGGGGCATGTGGCCTTTTGCGGACCAGACGCTGTGATATTCATGGTGGGGCCTCAATTGGTTGGAAAGTTTTTCGTTCATTAAGCAAGCGGTTTGTGTGTATGCCCAAGGGTGAGTCGACACTTGAAAGCTAGAGTGGCATGATTTGATGAAGCGGAGTGGAGTCGATTGGGTTGTGGGCCGTATTTTTTTTTGTTGCTTTTCCACTGCTATTGGGCCAATGTTTCATGGTTTGGGCCAGTTCAATTTCATGAAATAGAAGTAGTGTGTTGCATGGCTGTGAATCAGTGCTTCCTAACAAAAAATGTGAACATATTTTTGTTGTTGCTCAAGAAAAGAGTTTAGGAAAAGGGTTTTTGCTAGTAAGTGTTTTTGTTGCTAGAAAAAATGTACCTCTCTTTCTGTTTTGATAAAATGTAGGTTCAGTGATTACAATAATGAATTCGAGAAGGTGCTTAATGAATTCGGGTGTCATAATATTTATCAAGAAAATGGATGTGTATATATATATGTGTGTGTGTCATTGTTATGTTAATGCATGGGTATATATATACATTGCCAATCTTTCTTTTCCTTCTACTTATGTCGGCGAATATCGAACTTGATAAAAATAATAATATTATTATTTAAACTCTATTATAATTAGAGCAAGCAAAATAAATAAATAACATGATAGTAAAATTATATTACTATTTATTTTACTTCGAGGTTCGAAAACCGCTTGCCGAAATAAAACTAATCGCTGAAAATAACATTGTTCAAAAAATATCGTGTTGGCATAAAACTAGAGTTGTTACACCTAACCTTAACAGAGGAGATTAGTTCCTCATAGTGTGCTTAGGAAATATCCAAACAATTAATTGAAAATGGCTGGGAGAGAAAGAGAACACGTATGTGTCCCCTTTCCTTTAAATACTAACCCTAAAACTAATTTCAAAATTCAAAACTAATCAAAATAGAATCAAATCTTAATTAGCTAGTGATCTTCCTTGTAATTGAAATTTAAAATTTAGTTCCTTAGTTGAAAATGATGGGCTTGAAACTTCAATCTTGGGCCAACAAACACTTGAAGTTGGAGAGATTAGTGAAGGATTAGGAAAGGTTAGTGAAGAATTGAAGGCCCTGGGAGTGGCCCAATGCCATGCATTATACACAAACTTCCCAAGTATAAGCATGGCTTATATTGACAATTATTGGCCTCTGTATGAATTCTCACGTTATCGCAGGAATTCTCACGTATAACTTGGGAATTCCCAAGTGTAACGCAAGAATTCAACGCAGGAGGAGGCTATGCTAGACGCATGTCCACTATAGACTATTATATATTGTTGGAAAGCCCTGGATATTAGCTTTCTAAAACTGCTAAACTGGTTTATTTGGACCTCTCTAGCTCAAGTTATGCTCGTGGGAGTATGAAGAGATCAGAGGGGCTTTTGGCATGTGCGTATAATGCAAGGATCTTCAAGTAGTATGCATGGTGGCTCAAGTAGTACACATGGAATAAGGCTTGCTCCAGGGGCTTGTGTTTGCTCTTACGTATATTGATACGTGAATATTTTATACCCATTTTTTGCTTAATTTCTGGTTAAATTTAGTGGGAATGTAGTAAATTTAGTTAGATTTTAGTATTAAAACCCTTTTTGGATACTACTTTGAGTTTTCCTGGTGTTTTTATGATTTTAGGTAAAATTCGGATCAATTCGGCAGAGTTTTAAGCAAAAAGGAGAAGAATTGAAGTTGCCCCCTTGGGCGCTAAATGCCAAGCTGGCATGTAGCGCCAACAACTAGCACATATCAGAAGCGTTTCTGCCTCCTTGGGCGCTAAATGCCAATCCTGGCATTTAGCGCTAGCAATCCGGATCACAATCACACTCTTGGAGCATATTTAGCTAGATTTAGCTTTTAATTATTATTTTATCTTTTATTTTTGTAATTTTTATTTGCAAATAAAAACTTTTAGGATTAGAATTTGTTATTCTTTTTTAATTTCAAATCAAATTAGGTTAGATATAAAAAGGAAAAGATTCACCCTTTAAGGGGGATCTTCTTACTTCCGCACATTTCACTTTTCAGAACCCTTGTTTTCTCTGTAATTCATGAGCCACTAAACTTCCTCGGTTAAGGTTAGGAGCTCTATTTATTTCTATGGATTAAGACTATTGCTTTTCTATTTTAATTTATGTATTGATTCAGTTTCAAGGATTGCTTTCATTTTTCATCTTAAATATGGGTGGAAAAACAGTATAACCCTTATTCTACATGTGTTCTTGTGATTCTCGACAGAGCTATCTCGCTTGAACAATAGCCTGAAAGCAAATTCCTCCTAAATTGCTAATTACTTGAAGTAATCTGAATATGTGACATATAATCTGTTTAGCTTTGGGTAATTAGGGATTCTATGGCTATAAACTAGATTTTCCCTTCACCCTCTAATCTAAATTAAGTAACCAAGACATTGGCGGTTAAGTTGGGTTAGAGAAGACTAAATCACTAAGACATTAAGGTTTAGTCAATTACAGTTTGCTGTGAAACGAATCTTGCATGATTAAAATAGTTGGTAAGAGAACTTAATCCGGAAAATAAACAACTCCGAAGCCTTAACTACTTTCCATCATATATCTCACATCATTCTTATTGTTTGCTTTCGTACTTTCTGAATTTCCATTTCATGCATTTTATATAGTCCTTAAAACATAACTTTCTGGTTGCCTGACTAAGTGGATCATTTGACCATTGTTGCTCAGTCCATCAATCCTCGTGGGATTCGACCCTCACTCACCTGAGGTATTACTTGATACGACCCAGTGCACTTGCCGGTTAGTTTGTGGGTATTCAAAAATTCACATCACATATACGCATGGAACTCAAGTATTACGCATGGAACTCCCAAGTAGTATGCATGGAGCTTCAAGTAGTATGCATGGAGTGGAT
This sequence comes from Arachis hypogaea, assembly GCF_003086295.3. Lineage (NCBI taxonomy): Eukaryota > Viridiplantae > Streptophyta > Magnoliopsida > Fabales > Fabaceae > Arachis > Arachis hypogaea. Next base: position 140,354,378 of record NC_092050.1, on the reverse strand, counting down.
TTGGCTACTAGAGGTGTATTTTTGCTATGCGTTATATGCTTAGTGTAACACCCTACCACGCAGAGTCTTATGCTATAGTCATAAAACTGAGGTGGCAAGGTATTACGATCTCTAAAGGGGGTTTTCAAGAAATGAAAGATTAAAGGAACTTAAGAAATAAAAGAACTAAGCAATGATCAAAATTGTAAATTAATGCAAGCAAAGGTAAATAGGATCAAAACTAATGAAAATGCTATAAATGCAATAAAAGGCCTTGACTTGGGAATGAGGATCCAAGGAATCCTATCATCACCATAACCACAACTATGGTAATTATGATGAGTCAATCTCGCCTAGTCAACCCCAACCATCGAGGAGTAAGTCAAGCAAGCATAATTGACCTTAATCCATAAGTCCTAGCTAACTTACCAAACTAGTTGATAAAAAAGCTAGCGTCAATGGAAACAAGAGTCAACTAACTACCCAAGAATTACCACTAAATGTTGGACATTATGACTCTAGTATCCTAGGAACTCAAACCACAAGCCAAGGTGGGCAAATCTACTCAAATTCTAAGGTTGGCATTTTCACAAATAGCTTGTGTGCATAAAAGTAAAACATGGGAAATTGTAAAGTAAAATAGAAAACTATAACCAACTATCAACAATACCAACAATAAACAAGCAATCAAACATAAAGAAAACATGAAACATAAAATTCATTAATCAAAACTTCAAGAAACACAAAATTGCAATTATAAACAAGTAACTTGAACCAAGGCAAATGAAAGTAAAGATAATGTAATTAAAGAGGAATTAAAGAGTACTTACAATTAAAGATGATCAAGATCCAAAATTAAACTTGCTATAAAATGCTACATGAAAACCACATAAACCCTAGGAGAGCTCTCTACTCTACTCCTACTCCTACTCCTAATTAACTATGCTAAAAAATGTAAAAAGTGGCCTTCTACTCTAATGCCTTCATATGGCTTCAATCCCCCTTGATATAGCACTTCCCTTTCAGCATTGGAGCTTCCAAAAGTGGGCCAAAGGCCCCCAAAATCGCGCAGCACGCGTTTCTTTGATGAAATCACGTGCAGGGACCTGTGCGGACGCACAGACGTATGCGTCCGCACACTCGGCTGAAAATTGACCTGTGCGTGCTGGTGCACGAAATTGTATATGTTAATGTTAATGTTATTATTTCTTACAACTTCGCACAACTAACCAGCAAGTGCACTGGATCGTCCAAGTAATACCTTACGTGAGTAAGGGTCGAATCCCATGGAGATTGTTGGTTTGAAGCAATCTATGGTTATCTTGTAAATCTTAGTCAGGAGATTAATTATATTTATCAGTTTGAATTGCGAAAAATAAAAGAGCATGAATTAAATACTTGTTCTGCAGTAATGGAGAATATGTTGGAGTTTTGGAGATGCTTTGTCCTCTGAATCTCTGCTTTCTCTCTGTCTTCTTCTTCACGCACGCAAGGTCCCTCCTATGGCAAGCTGTGTGTTGATGGATCACCGTTGTCAATGGCTACCATCCGTCCTTTCAGTGAAAAGGGTCCACGTGCACTGTCACTGCACGGCTAATCATATGTTGGTTCCCACTCATGCTGGAATAGGATCCATTGATCCTTTTGCGTCTGTCACTACGCCCAACACTCGCGAGTTTGAAGCTCGTCACAGTCATCCAATCCCCGAATCCTACTCGGAATACCACAGACAAGGTTTAGACTTTCCGGATTCTCACGAATGTTGCCAATGGGTTCTAGCTTATACCACGAAGATCCTGATTAAGGAATCCAAGAGATATTCATTCAATCTAATGTAGAGCGGAGGTGGTTGTCAGGCACGCGTTCATAGGTTGAGAATGGTGATGAGTGTCATGGATCATCACATCCATCATATTGAAGTGCGAATGAACATCTTAGATAGAAACAAGCGTGTTTGAATAGAAAACAAAAATAATTGCATTAATCCATCGAGACACAGCAGAGCTCCTCACCCCCAACAATGGAGTTTAGAGACTCATGCCATCAAAGAGTACAAAGTTCAGATCTAAAATGTTATGAGATACAAAATAAATCTCTAAAAGTTGTTTAAATACTAAACGAGTAACCTAGGTTTACAGAGAATGAGTAAACTATGATAGATAGTGCAGAAATCCACTTCTGGGGCCCACTTGGTGTGTGATGGGGCTGAGACTTAAGCTTCTCACGTGCCTGGGCTGTTTTGGGCGTTCAACGCCAGGTTGTAACCTGTTTCTGGCGTTGAACTCCACTTTGTAACCTGTTTCTGGCGCTGAACGCCAGACTGCAACATGGAACTGGCGTTGAACACCAGTTTATGTCGTCTATCCTTGAGCAAAGTATAGACTACTATATATTTCTGGAAAGCCCTGGATGTGTACTTTCTAAAGCAATTAGAAGCGCGCCAATTGGACTCTTGTAGCTCCAAAAAATCCATTCCGAGTGCAGAGAGGTCAGAATCCAACAGCATCAGCAGTCCTTTTTCAGCCTGAGTCAGATTTTTGCTCAGCTCCCTCAATTTCAGCCAGAAAATACCTGAAATTACAGAAAAACACACAAACTCATAGTAAAGTCCAGAAATATGAATTTTTCCTAAAAACGAATGAAAATATACTAAAAACTAACTAAAACATACTAAAAACTACATGAAATTAACCCCAAAAAGCGTATAAAATATCCACTCATCACGCGCACAGGTGCTTGTGCGTACGCACACTTCGCTGTGTGTGCTTTTCCTTATTTTCTTTATGTTTTCTCCCTTGTACATGCCTTCTTCCACTTTTGCCTATCCATTCTTGCCTAATTGACTTGAAATCACTCAACAAACATGTCATGGCATCAAATGGAATAAAAGTGGAATTAAACTGCTCATTTCAAGCACAAAATTGCATGTTTTCACATTTAAGTCCAAATTAGGGATCAAACACAAAAGTATGCTATTTTGGTGCTTAAGTGTGAGTTCATGTGCTAGAATCCATCCAAATTAAGTCAAAATGTATCATCAAATATGGACTCATCAATTCTTCCACACTTAAACAATAGCGTGTCCTCATGCTAGACCAACAAGGAAAACAATCAAGAGGGGTTTGACGAACGGATTTTCTGTCAGTAAAGAATTTCACAATTAAATCCTCGTTGCAAGTATAGTTTCTAAACTAGTAAAGAATCCTTTCGTACAAAAGTTTTGTTTGTCACTTAAGCAAACCCAATGAAAAATAATAACCGAAGTATTTAAACCTCGGGTCGTCTCTCAAGAAATTACAGGAAGGTGTGAATTATTATTGGTTATGGAAAAGTATCTTTTTGGGTTTTTGAAATAGGGAACAAGAAAATAAATTGGCAAGAAAGTAAATTAATTATCATGAAAACCCTTGTAATGTATAAGAACTGAAAATCCCATCCTAGTTATCCTTATCAATTGTGATGAGAATTGTTTATTGCTCCCACTTAGTTAACCCTTACTAAATAAAGGAAAGTCAAATGGACCAATCAATGGGATTCCTCAAGTCCTAGTCAACTCCTAAGGAAAGACTAGCTTTAGAGGGATCCAAATCAATCAGTAAATTCTAATTTTCAATCAACAAGGAGTTTGATAACTCAAGTGTCACTAATTACTCAATCAAAGCAAAAAGGGAAGAAATCTAAATTAAATTAAAAGCATCAATAACATAAATTGAATAAAGCAATCATAAATCTTAAATACCTCAAATTGTATTAAATAAAGAAATCAAATCTAACATGGAGTTCATAAACCAATTTGGCAACATAAGTAATTAAAAAGAGGAATAGATAAACCAATATACTAGAATAAATAAAGTAGAAGAGAAATTAAATAAAGGAACATGGAACCTAGAATGAAAAAGAAATAAACCTAAAACTAAGAGAAATCCTAAATCCTAAAAACTAGAGAGCCTCTCTCTCTAGAAAAATTACATCTAAAACCTGAAATTCTGTATATTGAATGAATGATTGATGAATGATTTGATTCCTCCATTCTCCAGCCTCTATTCTGTATTCTCGGGCTTGGATTTAGGCCGAAAAGGAGCCCAGAAATCGCTGGGGGCGAATTCTGCAACTTTCTGCATGTGGCATCTGTCACGCGTACGCGTAGGTCACGCATGCGCGTCATTTGGTGATTTCCCTTGTCACGCGTACGCGTCAGTCACGCGTACGAGTCACTCGTGCTCTGCGCTAGGCACGCGTCCGCATCATCCAGGCGCGCACGTCACTCTCGTTTTCTTCAAAACTTCATTTTCTCGCGTTCCTTCCACTTTTGCATGTTTCCCTTCTGTCCTCTAAGCCATTCCTACCCTATAAAGCCTGAAAATACTTAACACATGGATCACCGGCATCGAATGGTAATAAAGGATAATTAAAATTAACAGTTTTAAGGTCTAGGAAACATGTTTTCCACTATATCACAGAATAAAGAAGGAATTGTAAAACTATGCAAATTATATTAACAAGTGAGCAAAGATTTGATAAAAACCACTCAAATGAGCACAAGATAAATCATAAAATAGTGGTTTATCAACCTCCCCACACTTAAACATTAGCATGTCCTCATGCTAAATTCAAGAGAAACTGAAAAAGAGTGAAGGTAGAATGTAGAATCTATGCAATGCAATCTATCTAAATGCAAGCTACCTATATGAATCACGCAATTCTAATTACTATCCACCTAGATATATAAAGCTTACATGTGGTTAAATTGAGTCAAATTTTTCAAGGAAATATATATGCACAACCAAGGGCTAAACCATATTAAAACACATTCACAGTTGAGTTGAGTCAGTCAAAAGAGCTCACAAACTTGCAAGACAAGCAATGATTAAACATGGATATATGGAAATGAGCTATTGAACCCTCACTGGATTTGTATATATGCTCTAATCACTCAGTGTTTGGGGTTAATCACTCTATTCTTCTCTAGTCATGCTTTCTAAAACTTTGTTCTTCATCTAACCAATCAACAAATATTTAATGTACACATGCAAACATCATGAGGTCTTTCCAAGGTTGTAATGGGGTAAGGCAGAAGTGAGGATATATATATGGCCAAGTGAGCTATAAATTGAATCTTTGATTAGTCTAAGATCTCACTTAACATATACATACTTTATACAATTCTAAAATTATGCCTAGCTATCCAATTTTCCCACTTTTGTATCACATACTCATGCATCAATTTTTCTCTTAATTTGTATCACATATGCATTGATTTTTTATTAACTTAATATTGGGGTAATTTTGTCCCCTTATTTATTTATTTACTTAAAGGGTGTTTTTTTCATAACATGAACATAAAATATCAATGCACATGGTATTTTAATTATTTAAGTCTCACATGAGCATGCACCCAAATTTCAAGTATTGTGTCAATTTAACACTTTCCTATCAACCCAACTTCCCTCGTTTTTCCACACTTAATTGATACACAATCTCTAACTTAAACTAACCAAAGATTCAATTTGGGGTATTTAATTTGTTTTTCTGCTTAAGGCTAGTGATGTGGTAAAATACAGAATAAGTCGGGATTAAAAGGCTCAAGGTGGCTAACAAGGGTGACTTAAAAGGGTAGGCTATTTGGGATAAGTGAGAAAAAATAAGTAATGGCCTCAATCATATGCAAGCATGTAAATACATTCTATATTGAACATATAAAATAGAACAAAGTAAAGTCTGCAATCATAGTGAAGAAACACACAAGAATAAAATATTATGGCTAAATAATGTAACCATGCAACTAAGCTAAAAAACTCACGGGTTGTGTATTTTTTGGCTCAAAAACCATATATCAGTCATGTATATCATGCAAGTAAGAGTAAAGAGTTTCAACTCTAATCAATGTGAATTTTTGAATGGCTTTTATAAAAATAAATATATTCCTTGAAAAAAAAATGTCATCAATTTACCAACATTTATTGTGATTATGAAAAACTTAAAAATCTCTAGTTTACTCTCTGTTTTCAATTAAACCAAATTATCATATGCTAAAAGGGTAAACTAAACTTAATAATCCATATTTTTCTATATCACAACTAATAGCTAAGAGTGCAAATCAAGCTAAATATCTGAGATATATACAGCCCAAAGTGCAAAATGTAATAAAGTAGAAATAAACAAAAATACAATAAAAGAAAATGTGCAAGTACTGGAAGGAAAATAAGATAAAATAAAGCAAAAATACAAAATAAAGCAAAAATAGGATAAAAAGGGTCTGAAAGTAGTTCACCAAAATAAAATCCGCCAGATATGGCGACCTCCCCACACTTATATAATAGCATCGTCCTCGATGCTCAGTCAAGCTGGGTGTGAAGGAATGTCGTCTCCGGAAGGGTGTGCTGATGCTGTCTCTATGGGCTCTGGCAGCGAAGGTGCCTGAGGCTCTGCCTGTATAGGGGCCTGTGGATCTGCCGGTTGTGTCTGCTGAGGCTCCTCGTGCTGGGGCTCTGCTTGCTGGGGCGCTGCCTGCTCATCCTCTGCCCGTGCATCCTCCTCATATGGCTCTGATGGTGTGTCAGGCTCGGAGGAGATGTCAGTGTGTCCTGACCGGATCATCAGCTTCAGATGCTTATAGTGTCGCTTATTGTGATGCTCAGACCCCTCATATCGCCGCTGGTTGCGGTGCTCCATCTGATCCAAACGCTCAAAGAGTCAGTGCACTAGGTGGTAAATAGGCTGGGAAGCGAAAGATGGTGCTGTGGGTGTGGGTGGGGCAGCAGGTGTGGAATGGGCAGCAGAGGATATGGCTACATCAGCGGAGGCAGTAAGAGAAGGAGGTCTGTGTCCCAGAGCCTCGAACCTCTTGCCATGTGGGATGATCTTCCTACAGTCGGCAGCTGGTGGCCTCTCATCATCAAGCTCCCAGGGTACCTCAGCTCGGCGGCCCATCTGGGTAATCAAATAGGGGAATGGCAGAGTGCCTCGGACGTGAACCCTGGCCATGTACTGCCGGATAAATCGGGGAAGGTACAGGTCCTTGCCTTCCATAACGCACCAGATGGGAGTAATCCTGGCAGCTGGCACCTCAGTCTCGTGAGTGCTCGGCATAACATAGTTGCTCAGAATTTGTTGCCATTGCCGAGCCTCATCATTAAGATAAATAATTTTGATGCCCTTTGGATTTACTGTCGACTTGCCCATGACCCAGGGAACAGTAAGATCAATGGCTATGGTGCGCTTCACTGCTTCCCAATCAAAACGCATAAACCTCATGGCTTCCTCAGCCTGCTGATAACCATCTCACTCATCTGATTTAGGCTGGAAATGGAGGATATCTTCAATTGCCTTCTCAGTAACTAAAATTTTGTTTCCCTCTGAGCTGTACTGCATCCAGGGTCATCTTGTAATAGTTGCAATAGAATTCCCGGACCCAGGATGCATTAACCTCAGTCAGGTTCCTCTCTAGAAAGAACCAGCCTCTCTGTTTGATCTGATCTGTAGTGTACTGTTGTAATTTAGGTGGGATTCAGAGGGTCTTTTCCAAATATAGGTGCCTTTTAGTCCCAAAGACCTCATATTTTAGTTCACAGTAGCGATTTGCAAACTTTATTGGATCAGTTGCAGGCACGAGCTGATCTGCTTTCTCCTGCGGAGTGAAGTTCTTCTCACGCCAGGAATCATCATGTAGTATATCTAATAGGGCGGCAGATGACTCTTCTCTTTTTCTTTTTCCCGTGCTGGCCTTAGCTTTGCCTTTCCCTTTTGGATCAGACATCCTGAAAAATAGGGGTTCCAGGATATAATTTAGCAAACCAAGGCAGAAAAACAAGAAGGCAAATAGGAAGCAAGCAATTCAAGCAGTAGATGTGCAAAAGAGGAATAAAAGCCAAAGCATGGAGTGAGTCAGAAAGATATAGAGATTTGGACTGAATGCAAGGTAAAATTCAAAGAATTCAATTAGAGATCACAATCCAAAAATTATTAAATGAAATGCAGAATGCTTGTTTGTTAAGCAACAACAATTGTCATGCCTTAAAAGGGTTAAAAGAGTTAGTGTAAACTTAAAAGGAAAGTTAGAAAGTCAAGTAAGTCAATAGTTAGAAAAGGGTGAAGAAGTTAGTGGCATGGCAATGTTGTTCTTAATCAAAAGAGGTTCAAAAGATTGTAGCACAAGCAAGCTCACAGGCAAGTTGGAAGGGAACCAAAAAGGATAGGGAATGCTAGCCCAGCATGTCATGAGTTGACTTTGGGTTTAAACCAAATAAAGCACAATGTAAAAGTACCAAAGGCGAGTCATGAATAACAGTTAAGTAAAACCGGTTTTTAGAAAAAAATTGGGCAGCATTCCGGCTGTAAAAGGGACATTCCCGGAAAATCAAACAACAGAATGAACAATATAAGCAATCAGCAAGTTCAAGCAGAATTAGCAGCTTATATGAATCGCATAACAAGTTGTACTAAACTAGCAATTAATATGGCAGTGAGCAAAAAATGGAATCAATATAAAGGCAAGGTAAAACCATTTCAAGCATTGAAACCATGTAAAACCAGAAGAATCCAGCAATTTAGCCAATCCAAAATAGCAATAAGCAGGTATATGCAATCAGCCTGGCCTCATCAAATTCAGAAAGCAAGTAACAATTTAAGATATGGATGTAATGTATTGAGCTAACTAGATCAACAATGAAAAAGCAAATTGCAACAAGAATGCCAATGTATAGGAATTTATATGAGCATTGGTATTAATCAATTAAGATCTGATGAAGCAGAAAAGTATCTAACAGCAACAAAACAGCAGTGAATAGCAACATCAACAGCCAACCAATAGTGAAAAGCAGATAAATCAAATAGCAGGAACGGAGCACTTATCAGACCTAGAATCCTCTAACCACATCCTAACTACCTAACCACCTAGAATCCACTACAAACATGCATATCTAACTAGCCTAAATTGAATAGAATTGAAATATGCAAACTGACTAACGTGAACAGAAAAGTAATTGGGGTGCAGTGAAACCTGGGGGCGCAGTGATAGAAATGGAAATGAAGAGAGAGGGGGGTGTACGGCGGCGCTGGTGTGGCGGCACAGCGGCGCGGTGGTGGAAGCGGCGGCGCTATGGTGGAAACGGCGGTGCATGGTGAGGCGCAGGAAGGGGAGAAAAGGGATAGGGAGAGGGAGAGAAGAATGAGAGGGGGAGGGGAACGGTGGCTCCGAGGTGGTGGTGGGCGGCGATTCTGTGGGGGCACGGCGGCAAGTTTGGGGTCGGCGGGAAGGGTTGGGTTCAGTGTGAGGGGAGGGGGTGTGGGTGGTGGTGGTTCGTGGGTGGTGGTGTTGGTTGGTGAGTGGTGGTTATGGGGGAAGGGGGGAAAAGTGACGCGAGGGAGGGCTAGGGTTTTCGCGTCAGGGGGTTAGTGATTTTAAATCCACGCATACGCGTGGGTCACGCGTTCGCGTGGATGAGGTAAAATTGCAACGACGCGTAAGCGTCATTGACGCGAACGCATAAAGAGGGATAAGTGGAGATGACGCGTCCGCGTGAAGCATGCATATGCGTCGACCAGAATCGTGCTAAACGCACGAATCCAGTGTTGTTTTGGCGCAACTCTCTATTTCATTTGGGGGGCAAAAATTTGCATGCAACGCGTGCGCGTCGCGCATGCCCACGCGTGGTGTGTGTAAATGAAATTGACGCGCACGCGTGGGCCAATTTATGCCTAACGCACACCAACCGCACGATTCCAGCCCAACTTTCTGGGCATTGGATGGAAACGCCGAATTGGAATCGACGCCCACACGTGGCCTACGCGCACGCGTGGTGTGTTTTTTTTTAATCTAAATATGCATAATGCAAAATGTAGATGCTGATGCGGATGTTATGAATGATACTAGGGAAAATAAAACAAAATAAAACTAAAAACAAATAAAACAAAATAAAATTAAGATTGAAAAAGAACGATCATACCATGGTGGGTTGTCTCCCACCTAGCACTTTTAGTTAAAGTCCTTAAGTTGGACATTTGGTGAGCTCCCTGTCATGGTGGCTTGTGCTTGAACTCATCCAGAAATCTCCACCAACATTTGCAATTCCAATAGCCTCCGGGGTCCCAAACTAGGCACGTAAAGCCTTCGAGCAAGTTAAAGCATGTGATCAGGCTCCAGGAGTGTTGATTATCAGAATGAATTCCAGGATCCCAAACCTTGCCTTTGTATCCGTCTTCGCCTTGATCCACATTGGTCCCACCGGGTAGTACGCAACCTAAATTTTCACTGAGATACCCAAACATCTTCTGAAATCCATTCAATCGAGTTCTATACCAATCCTTGCACTTCAATTTGGAGCGTGGAACCGTATTGAACCTTGGATGCCAACTCCTATTACTAACCATCTCCCTCTTACTCTTAAAGCCACAAAGAGCTCTAAGCTGGCCATCGGTTTCAAGCAAACCATATTCAAGTGGGAAGGTAAAGATAAAGGCCAAACCCACTTGAAGTTTGTATTGGGTGGTAATGGCCTTGGGAGAGGTGTTTCCAGTGGTCTATCAAGCTCCACTCCCTTGTATTCTTCTGTGAATTCTTTCACTTCCATACAAACCTCTTCAACTACCACCACGTCTTTATCAAGGTCTTCAATTTCTTCCTCGTCACTCAAGTCATAAGTTGGTGGTTGAGAAAAGTCTACCTCCACATCATCTTCATATTCACTTGGGAAAGATTCTTCAAGCTCAAAGAGTTCAGTTCCGGATGCAACTTCATCACTAGGAGAGCTTAATTCATGATCATCATTACCAGGGAAGCTTGCTTCTTGATCTGTTCCGTCCAGTTCTTCATAAGGTACATGCCTTGGGGGTTGTGCACTATCCTCCTTAACATCAATTGCAAAGTTCTAGGTGAAATTCTCTATAACTCTTGATTCCCATGGAGGTTCAGCGTCTCCTAAGTTTTCAACCAATTCTTCTTCTTCGATAATTCCGGCTTCATCTACTTGTTCTAGTACGAAGTCATGCTCCTTACTGTCCATCGGAGCTTCTAGTGTCTCCTTCGTGCTGGGGGCTAATCGATTTATCGCTTGCTCCAATTGATGAAGGGTTGCATGAAATTGATCTACTGTTTCCTTGAGACGATCCTGTGATTCTTGGGTCGATGGATATGGATATGGTGCATATGGAAGTGGTGGTTCTTTGGAGTAATTGGATTGGAATTGGGGTGGTTCTACATATGGTTCATATGGCTCATAGGGTGGTTGATTGGGTGGATAAGGGTTAGGGTCATAAGGAGGCGAATGGTTGTAGGTGGCTTATGAGTATGCTGGTTCAAAGTTATGTTGAAGAGGGGGTTCATAGGCATATGGTGGGGCTTGTTGGTAACTACAAGGGGGTTCACCATATCTATCATCTTGGTACGCACCTCGGAATGGCTCTTGACCATAGTAATTTGGTGGAGGTTGGTTGTCACGAAAAGGTCCATCATAACTATTGTCTTGGCATGCATTGTAGAATGGTCGTTGTCCATGGTACCTTGGAAGGCGTTGTTGCCGAAAGGGTTGATCAAATCCTCGTGGCTCCTTCCATCTCTGATTATTTTGACCTTGATGCATGTTCTCATTATAGCTCCTATTCCTTACAACAGCATTGGAACCAAACTCAAAGCGACAGGGGTGAGAATTCATAGTAACTAATAAAAATTAAAAACAAAAACAAAAACAAATAAACAAGCAAAAGCAAATATTTACAATAACCAACAATAAGGCACAAAATTGCCATTCCCCAGCAACGGCGCCATTTTTGACGAACGGATTTTCTGTCAGTAAAGAATTTCACAATTAAATCCTCGTTGCAAGTATAGTTTCTAAACCAGCAAAGAATCCTTTCATACAAAAGTTTTGTTTGTCACTTAAGCAAACCCAATGAAAAATAATAACCGAAGTATTTAAACCTCGGGTCGTCTCTCAAGGAATTGTAGGGAGGTGTGAATTATTATTTGTTATGGAAAAATATCTTTTTGGGTTTTTGAAATAGGGAACAAGAAAATAAATTGGCAAGAAAGTAAATTAATTATCATGAAAAACCTTGCAAGGTATAAGAACTGGAAATCCCATCCTAGTTATCCTTATCAATTATGATGAGAATTGTTTATTGCTCCCACTTAGTTAACCCTTACTAAATAAAGGAAAGTCAAATGGACCAATCAATGGGATTCCTTAAGTCCTAGTCAACTCCTAAGGAAAGACTAGCTTTAGAGGGATCCAAATCAATCAGCAAATTTCAATTTTCAATCAACAAGGAGTTTGATAACTCAAGTGTCACCAATTACTCAACCAAAGAAAAAAGGGAAGAAATCTAAATTAAATTAAAAGCATCAATAACATAAATGGAATAAAGCAATCATAAATCTGAAATACCTCAAATTGTATCAAATAAAGAAATCAAATCTAACATGGAGTTCATAAACCAATTTGGCAACATAAGTAATTAACAAGAGGAATAGATAAACCAATATACTAGAATAAATAAAAGTAGAAGAGAAATTAAATTAAAGGAACATTGAACCTGGAATGAAGAAGAGATAAACCTAAAACTAAAAGAAATCCTAAATCCTAAAACCTAGAGAGAGGAGAGAGCCTCTCTCTCTACAAAAACTATATCTAAAACCTAAAATTCTGTATATTGAATGAATGATTGATGAATGATTTGATTCCTCCATTCTCCAGCCTCTATTCTGTGTTCTCGGGTTTGGATTTAGGCCGAAACGGAGCCCAGAAATCGCTGGGGGCGAATTCTGCAACTTTCTACACGTGGCGTTTGTCACGCGTACACGTAGGTCACGCGTGCGCGTCATTTGGCGATTTTTCTTGTCACGCGTACGCATCAGTCACGCGTATGCGTCACTCGTGCTCTGCGCTAGGCATGCGTCCGCGTCGTCCATGCGCGCCCATCTCTGTCGTTTTCTTCAAAACTTCATTTTCTCGCGTTCCTTCTACTTTTGCATATTTCCTTTCTGTCCTCTAAGCCATTCCTGCCCTATAAAGCCTGAAAATACTTAACACACGGATCACGGCATCGAATGGTAATAAAGGATAATTAAAATTAACAGTTTTAAGGTCCAGGAAACATGTTTTCCACTATATCACAGAATAAGGAAGGAATTGTAAAACCACGCAAATTATATGAATAAGTGAGCAAAGATTTGATAAAAACCACTCAAATGAGCACAAGATAAATCATAAAATAGTGGTTTATCAACCTCCCCACACTTAAACATTAGCATGTCCTCATGCTAAATTCAAGAGAAACTGAAAAAGAGTGAAGGTAGAATGGTGGAATCTATGCAATGCAATCTATCTAAATGCAAGCTGCCTATATGAATCATGCAATTCTAATTACTATCCACCTAGATATATAAAGCTTACATGTGGTTAAATTGAGTCAAATTTTTCAAGGAAACATATATGCACAACCAAGGGCTAAACCATATTAAAACACATTCACAGTTGAGTTGAGTCAGTCAAAAGAGCTCATAAACTTGCAAGACAAGCAATGATTAAACATGGATATATGAAAATGAGCTATTGAACCCTCACTGGATTTGTATATATGCTCTAATCACTCAGTGTTTTGGGTTAATCACTCTATTCTTCTCTAGTCATGCTTTCTAAAACTTTGTTCTTCATCTAATCAATCAACAAATATTTAATGTACACATGCAAACATCATGAGGTCTTTCCAAGTTTGTAATGGGGTTAAGGCAGAGGTGAGGATATATATACGGCCAAGTGAGCTATAAATTGAATCTTTGATTAGTCTAAGATCTCACCTAACATATACATACTTTATACAATTCTAAAATTATGCCTAGCTACTCAATTTTCCGACTTTTGTATCACATACTCATGCATCAATTTTTCTCTTAATTTGTATCACATATGCATTGATTTTTCATTAACTTAATATTGGGGTAATTTTGTCCCCTTATTTATTTATTTACTTAAAGGGATTTTTTTTTCATAACATGAACATAAAATATCAATGCACATGGTATTTTAATTATTTAAGTCTCACATGAGCATGCACCCAAATTTCAAGTATTGTGTCAATTTAACACTTTCCTATCAACCCAACTTCCCACGTTTTTCCACACTTAATTGATACACAATCTCTAACTTAAACTAACCAAAGATTCAATTTGGGGTATTTAATTTGTTTTTCTGCTTAAGGCTAGTGATGTGGTAAAATACAGAATAAGTCGGGATTAAAAGGCTCAAGGTGACTAACAAGGGTGACTTAAAAGGGTAGGCTATTTGGGATAAGTGAGCAAAAATAAGTAATGGCCTCAATCATATGCAAGCATGTAAATACATTCTATATTGAACATATAAAATAGAACAAAGTAAAGTCTGCAATCATAGTGAAGAAACACACAAGAATAAAATATTATGGTTAAATAATGTAACCATGCAACTAAGCTAAAAAACTCACGGGTTGTGTATTTTTTGGCTCAAAAACCATATATCAGTCATGTATATCATGCAAGTAAGAGTAAAGAGTTTCAACTCTAATCAATGTGAATTTTTGAATGGCTTTTATAAAAATAAATATATTCCTTGAAAAAAAATGTCATCAATTTACCAACATTTATTACTATATATATATGCTAAGTGGATTGTTGTGATTATGAAAAACTTAAAAATCTCTAGTTTACTCTCTGTTTTCAATTAAACCAAATTATCATATGCTAAAAGGGTAAACTAAACTTAATAATCCATATTTTTCTATATCACAACTAATAGCTAAGAGTGCAAATCAAGCTAAATATCTAAGATATATACAGCCCAAAGTGCAAAATGTAATAAAGTAGAAATAAACAAAAATACAATAAAAGAAAATGTGCAAGTATTGGAAGGAAAATGAGATAAAATAAAGAAAAAATAGGATAAATAGGGTCTGAAAGTAGTTCACCAAAATAAAATCCGCCAGAGATGGTGACCTCCCCACACTTATATAATACCATCATCCTCGATGCTCAGTCAAGCTGGGTGTGAAGGAATGTCGTCTCTGGAAGGGTGTGCTGATGCTGTCTCTATGGGCTCTGGTAGCGAAGGTGCCTGAGGCTCTGCCTGTATAGGGGCCTGTGGATCTGCTGGCTGTGTCTGCTGAGGCTCCTCGTGCTGGGGCTCTGCCTGCTGGGGCGCTGCCTGCTCATCTTCTGCCCGTGCATCCTCCTCAGATGGCTCTGATGGTGTGTCAGGCTCGGAGGGATGTCAGTGTGTCCTGACCGGATCATCAGCTTCAGATGCTCATAGCGTCGGTTATTGCGACGCTCAGACCGCTCATATCGCCGCTGGTTGCGGCGCTCCATCTGATCCATGCGCTCAAAGAGTCGGTGCACTAGGTGGTAAATGGGCTGGGAAGCGGAAGATGGTGCTGTGGGTGTGGGTGGGGCAGCTGGTGCAGAAGGGGCAGCAGAGGATGTGGTTGCATCAGCAGAGGCAGTAAGAGAAGGAGGTCTGTGTCCCAGAGCCTCGAACCTCTTGCCATGTAGGATGATCTTCCTGCAGTCGGCAGCTGGTGGCCTCTCATCATCAAGCTCCCAGGGTACCTCATCTCGGCGGCCCATCTAGGTAATCAAATAGGGGAATGGCAGAGTGCCTCGGACGTGAACCCTGGCCATGTACTGCCAGATAAATCGTGGAAGGTACAGGTCCTTGCCTTCCATAACGCACCAGATGAGAGTAATCATGGCAGCTGGCACCTCAGTCTCGTGAGTGCTCAGCATAACATAGTTGCTCAGAATTTGTTGCCATAGCCGAGCCTCATCATTAAGATAAATAATTTTGATGCCCTTTGGATTTACTGTCGACTTGCCCATAACCCAGGGAACAGTCGGATCAATGGCTATGGTGCGCTTCACTGCTTCCCAATCAAAACGCATAAACCTCATGACTTCCTCAGCCTGTTGATAACCATCTGGCTCATCTGATTTAGGCTGGAAATGGAGGATATCTTTAATTTCCTCCTCAGTAACTAAAATTTGTTTCCCTCTGAGCTGTACTACATCCAAGGTCATTTTGTAATAGTTGCAATAGAATTCCCGGACCCATGATGCATTAACCTCAGTCAGGTTCCTCTCTAGAAAGAACCAGCCTCTATGTTTGATCTGATCTGTAGTGTATTGTTGTAATTCAGGTGGGATTCGGAGGGCCTTTTCCAAATATAGGTGCCTTTTAGTCCCAAAGACCTCATATTTCAATTCACAGTAGCGATTTGCAAACTTTATTGGATCAGTTGCAGGCACGAGCTGATCTGCTTTCTCCTGCGGAGAGAAGTTCTTTTCACGCCAGGAATCATCATGTAGTATATCTAATAGGGCGGCAGATGACTCTCCTCTTTTTCTTTTCCCCGTGCTGGCCTTAGCTTTTCCTTTCCCTTTCGGATCAGACATCCTGAAAAACTGGGGTTCCAGGATATAATTTAGCAAACCAAGGCAGAACTATGCGCGTGCACAGGTGGCTTTTTCTTTTTGGAATGTGCGGCCGCACGCATGGTGTACGGTCGCACAGAAGGAAAAAGAAGGTGGTGTGCACACACACAAGCCGTGCGCGTGCTGCGAACAGAGGGAGTGTTGGGGGTTGTGCGTGCGCACGATGCTGTGCGGACGCACAGGAATGGGAAAACAGGGGATCTGTGCACACGCACAAGGCTGTGCGGACGTATAGGTCTCTGTTCCTGCAACAAAAATTTTGGCTCTAAGGCACCAAACTTGATGTCCAAAACATGTTTTCAAGCCCCAAAACATCATAAAACTCCACAAACACATTATTTCACTAAAATTAACTAACAACTATCAAAATAAAACTAATCCAACCAAGAAAAATAACCAATTATTCATGAAATGGAAGCTAAAAGAGAGAAAGTGAGAAGGATATTATCATGGTGAGGTGTCTCCCACCTAGCACTTTGGTTTTAAGTCCTCAAGTTGGACTTTTGGTGCTTGTGTCATGGTGGCTTGTGCTTCCACTCGTCCTTGAGTTGCCACCCATATTTGCTCCTCACAAAGTCTCCGTGATTCCACACGAAGTACATGAAGCTCTCAAGCAACCTCAAGCAAACAATTGGGATCCAAAATTGTTGGTTGTAGAGTTGTATGCCCGGATCCCACACCTTGGTTCCTCTATCATCCTCTTGTTGACTTTCACTTGTGCCCTTGGATGAACAACCTCTCCCAGCACCTTTTGAGCACCCACTTGAATCTTGGATTCCTCCAAATTGAACCTTGTACTACTTATGCTTTGAACTCCTTTGGCAACCAACACCCAATCCTTGACCATTTAACACTCCAAGAAGCACCTTGAGTTGATAATCCATTTCCAAGAGAGCAAATTGATATGGGCCTATGAAGCTCATGGAGGATATTGTTACCCATTCAACTTGTCCTTAGGTTGGAGTCACTCTCTTGAACTCTTGTATGAATGCTTCTACTTCTTAGGTGATTACCTCTTCCTCACCGCTCTTTTCTAGCTCTTCCCCTTCTCTCTCAAACTCAAGAGTGGAAGGCTCCTCAAGATCATTGAGGGTGTTGACCAAGGTGGACAAAAAATCATTGATGATGCAATCCACTTCTTGATCAAACTCCCTCAATTATCCCTTTACCTCTTCCGGTTCATTAGTCCTACCTTCCTCCTCTTGTGACTCAAGCCTTGGCTCCTCTTCCTTTCCTTGAGGCTCCATGTTCTCCTCCTCCCTACACTCCTTACTTGATCCTCCACCTTCTTCAAGGGGGATGTCTTGAATGGTTGAGCGTAGTGAGGCCAAGCGGTTCACCGCTTTGGCTATGGTAGCAATGAACTCCCCTTGTGTCCTTCGGAACCCTTCTTACTCTTGAAAGAATGCTTGAAGGTCTTGTTGTTATTGGGGCAAGGGTTGGGGAACTTCACAATTTGATAGAAGAGAAAGTTCAAAGGTAGGGAGAAAGGTTGTGTAGTTAGAGGGTGTGTCATGTGGGTGGGGATATTGAGGTGGTGTATAAGGGGGTGATGGTTCATATGGTTGGTAGCAAGGTGTATAGACATTTTGATTCCATGGAGGTGTATGGTGTGGTACTTGAAATTTGGGTGGTTGAAGGGTATGTATGGGGTATCCTTCATATGTTTGGATTTGGTAGTCACATAAGGGAGGATTTGGCTCATTGTAGTGTGAGGGAGGTGTTTGCCATCAGTGTTGCTCATACACAATTGGTTCCTCCCTAAATTGATTCTCCCACTCCATGAAGCAATCCCAATTTGGATTCATCATACCCTACAAAATACTCACAACCAAGCTTCAAGCAACAAGGGTGATAGCTCATAGAGAAAGTAGGAAATAAAGGCAAAAGACATAAGTAAACAGGAAAAGAAAACACCTAAATATTAACAACAACAACGAAATAACCAAAAAGTAAGATATTTACACTATGGACATATTTACAACAACCTAAAGATAGCACTCAATTGCATAGTCCAAACCAACAATGGCGCCAAATTTGACACAAGAGAATTTATTGTACGGTTCGGAATCAATCAAGCAAGAATCAATTCGTTAGTAGCATAGTCCAAACCAACAACGAATCCTCTCAATCAAATGTTTTAAATTTAAATTATAATAACCGAGATGAAGAGTACTTCAACCTTAGGTCGTTCTTCCTAGGATGCAATTGGAAGTGTTTCTCTTTAGGTTGTGATGGCAAAGGGGGTTTTCAAGCAAGAAATGAAAGATTAAAGGAACTTAAGAAATAAAAGAACTAAGCAATGATCAAAATTGTAAATTAATGCAAGCAAAGGTAAATAGGATCAAAACTAATGAAAATGCTATAAATGCAATAAAAGGCCTTGACTTGGGAATGAGGATCCAAGGAATCCTATCATCGCCATAACCACAACTATGGTAATTATGATGAGTCAATCTCGCTTAGTCAACCCCAACCATCGAGGAGTAAGTCAAGCAAGCATAATTGACCTTAATCCATAAGTCCTAGCTAACTTACCAAACTAGTTGATAAAAAGCTAGCGTCAATGAAAACAAGAGTCAACTAACTACCCAAGAATTACTGCTAAATGTCGGACATTATGACTCTAGTATCCTAGGAATGCAAACCACAAGCCAAGGTGAGAAAATCTACTCAAATTCTAAGGTTGGCATTTTCACAAACAGCTTGTGCGCATAAAAGAAAAACATAGGAAATTGTAAAGAAAAAATGGAAAACTATAACCAACTATCAATAATACCAACAATAAACAAGCAATCAAACATAAAAAAAGCATGAAACATAAAATTCATTAATCAAAACTTCAAGAAACACAAAATTGCAATTATAAACAAGTAACTTGAACCAAGGCAAATGAAAGTAAAGACAATGTAATTAAAGAGGAATTAAAGAGTACTTACACTTAAAGATGATCAAGATCCAAAATTAAACTTGCTATAAAATGCTACATGAAAACCACATAAACCCTAGGAGAGCTCTCTACTCCTACTCCTACTCCTAATTAACTATGCTAAAAAATGTAAAAAGTAATATGGCTTCAATCCTCCTTGATATAGCACTTCCCTTTCAGCATTGGAGCTTCCAAAGGTGGGCCAAAGGCCCCTAAAATCGCGCAGCATGCGTTTCTTTAATGAAATCACGTGCAGGGACCTGTGCGGACGCACAGATGTGTGCATCTGCACACTCGACTGAAAATTGACCTGTGTGTACGCACAGGTGCTTGTGTGTACGCCCACATGGAAATTCTTCCCGTGCACATGCACACTTCGCTGTGTGTGCTTTTCCTTGTTTTCTTCATGTTTTCTCCCTTGTACATGCCTTCTTCCACTTTTGTCTATCCATTCTTACCTAATTGACCTGAAATCACTCAACAAACATGTCATGGCATCAAATGGAATAAAAGTGGAATTAAACTTTTCATTTCAAGCACAAAATTGCATGTTTTCACATTTAAGTCCAAATTAGGGATCAAACACAAAAGTATGCTATTTTGGGGGCTTAAGTGTGAGTTCATGTGCTAGAATCCATCCAAATTGAGTCAAAATGTATCATCAAATATAGACTCATCACTAACCCTTACTCCGTGACTCAAAACCTTACTAATACCATTTAATCAGAGTTTCTAGAGGTTTGGAACATCAAAGGATTGTTCAATAGTTCAAAAATAGTGAATTTCCAATGAAACAATAGTTTTGGAGGTTTACAGGCTTGCCGATAAGGTCAAACCGTGAAAAATAGAGTTTTTGCAAAACAAGGGAGTGTGCGTACGCACATGTCCTCGTGCATATACATGCAGGTAAAAATGGACCATGCCGCGTACACATGTATGCGCCGCATCCGCATCCAAGACAGTTTCCAGAAAATGTTACGTTTGCAGAAAATAGATTTTTGCACCTAACTTCCGACGTCCATAACTTCCTCTACAAAATTCAGATTTTCACAAACTTTATACCGTTTTAAAGCTCTTGAAATTATCTTTAATTTGAGATAGGTTTTATTCAAATTCAAAATTGATAAACCACTATTTCATGGTTTATCTTGTGCTAATTTGAGTGGTTTTTATCAATTCTTTGCTCACTTATTCATATGATTTGCATGGTTTTACAAATCTTTCCTTATTTTGTGATATAGTTGAAAACATGCTTCTTTGGCCTTAAATTGTTAGTTAATAATCCTCTCTCATTACCATTCGATACCTTGATATGTGTGTTAAGTGATTTCAGGGTTTACAGGGCAGGAATGGCTTAGAGGATGGAAAGGAAGCATGCAAAAGTAGAAGGAATACAAGAAACTGAAGGAACTGCTAAAGCTGTCCAGCCTGACCTCTTGGTACTAAATCAACCATAACTTGAGCAACAGAGGTCCAAATGAGGCGGTTCTAGTTGCGCTGGAAAGCTAACATCCGGGGCTTCGCAATGATATATAATTTGCCATAGCTGCCTTGAAGATAGGCAACACGGACGCGTGGATCAGGCGCACGTGTGACCTGGCAAAAATCCAATCCACGCTCACGCGTGACTTTGCAGCGACCTGTACGTATCAAAAATCGCTGGGGGCGATTTCTGGGCTGTTTTTTACCCAATTTTTGGCCCAGAAAATACAGATTAGAGGCTATAAAGTGGGGGAATCAATCCATTCATAGAGACAATATTTATTATTCATAATTTTAGGTTTTAGATGTAGTTTTTCTAGAGAGAGAGGCTCTCTCCTCTCTCTTAGGTTTTAGAATTAGGATTTCTCTTAGTTTATGGTTAATTCTTCATTCCAGGTTCAACGTTCCTATACTTTATGTTCTCTTCTACTTTTATTTATTCTATTCCTTTAGTTGATTACTTGATGTTGCCAATTTGGGTTATGGATTCCTATGTTTAATTTGATTTTTCATTTAATATAAATTGAGGTATTTCAGATTTATGATTGTTTTCTTCTGTTTATGATATAAATAATTTGGATTTTTCTCCTTTTGGCTTTGGTTGAGTAATTGGTAACACTTGAGTTATCAAACTCAGCTGTTGATTGAAAATTGGAATTTGCTGATTGGTTTGGATCCCTCTAAAGCTAGTCTTTCCATAGGAGTTGACTAGGACTTGAGGAATCAAATTGATTAGTCCAATTGACTTTCCTTTATTTAGTAAGGGTTAACTAAGTGGGAGAAATAAACAATTCTCATCACACCTGATAAGGATAACTAGGATGGGATTTCCAGTTCTCATGCCTTGCCAAGAGTTTTCTTAATTATTAATTTATTTTTCTTGTCATTTAAATTACTTGTTCCTTATTTCAAAAACCCAAAAATATACCTTTTTCCATAACCAATAATAAATCATACTTCCCTGCAATTCCTTGAGAGACGACCCGAGGTTTAAATACTTCGGTTGTAAATTTTATTGGGTTGTGTTACTTGTGACAACCAAAACTTTTGCACGAAAGGATTATCTGTTGGTTTAGAAGCTATACTTACAACGTGATTATTTCTATGAAATTCTTTACTAGCAGAAAACAGTTCGTCAAAATGGCGCCGTTGCCGGGGAATTGCAAATGTGTGCCTTATTATTGGTTATTGTAAATATTTGCTTTTTCGTTCCTTTGTTAGTGTTTCTAGTTTTAGGAGTTTATTTTCATTAATTTTTATTAGTTTTTATTTTCTTTAGCTACTATGAATTCTCACCCCTCTGGTTTCAAGTTTGGTTCCAATGTTGTTGTAAGGAATGGAAGCTATAATGAGAACATGCATCAAGGTTGGAAGAATCAAAGATGGGAGGAGCCACAAGGATTTGATCAACCCTCTTGGCAACAACCCCCTCCAATGCACTATAACCAACAACCATTCTATGATGCATGCCAAGACAATAGTTTTGGTGGACCCTTTCGTGACAACCCACCTCCACCAAATTACTATGGTCAAGAGCCATTCAAGGGAGCGTACCAAGATGAGGAATATGGTGGATCCCCTTGTAGTTATCAACAAGCCCCGCCATATGCTTATGAACCGCCTCCCCAACATACCTTTGAACCACCATACTCACAAGCACCTTACCACCAAACACCCCCATATGATCCTGACCCACATCCACCACACCAACCACCACATGAACCACACCCAGAACTACCACCTCAATATTCACCATCTCCATATCCTTATCAAGAAGAACCACCTCCGTATTATGAGCCCTTTCTCCCAACAAATAAACCCTCCTATCCACCCCAACCTCCATTGGATAACAACACACTCATCTCTAATATTATTGGTCTCACCTCTACACTCCAAAATCTTATATCTCGCATGAACCAACCCTCTACCTCCAATATTCAACCCTCAAGCTTTAGTGCGCTTCCTTTTCAACCACATAATAATCTTTCCATCCCATCACCACCCTCCATGGAAGAGCACCCACATCCATCAATCTAAGAGCAAGATGATCCCGGCTATGCTATTGACAAGGAACAAGAGAAAAGGGATCGTCTTCGTGAATTCATACTTCATAAGAAGCTAGAGGAGGCCCTACAGGTGAAGGTAGTGGAGACCCTTGAAGTCGAAGGAGTGGTTGAAGAATTAGTGAAGGAAAACATCAAGGAGGAGTCTGATTTTGTCTTAGAGCAAGAGGAGGCCCAAAAGATGGAGTACAATTTTATACTAAAACAATTGGACAAAGCAGCAATTATTGAAGAGGAAGAAGCGGTTGTAGACTTCGGAAATGCTGAACCTCCATGGAAAAGTCCAGTCATAGAGCCTCCTTCCAAGATGCTTGATGTTGATGTTGAGGAGGGTGTACAACCTCCAAGGCATATCCTGGTTGAAGACTCTGAAGAGGTTGATCAAGAGATGGAGATTAAAAAAGAAGAAGCACAATCTCCCATGCCCTTGGTGAGTCATGAAGAAGAGTTTGAATTGGAAGAAAGCTACCAAGAGGAAGAGGTTGGATTTGAAGAAGCTTACAAAGAGGCAGAAGTTGTCAAACAAGAGCACAAGGGAATGGAGCTTGAAATCACCTTGCCACACTTGTTGGAGACCTCTCCCCCAAAGCCATTACCATCTAATACAACATTCAAGTGGGTAAAATTCATATCCTTAACTTTTACTTTCCCACTTGAATATGGGCTAGTTGAGACGGATGGGCAGCTTAGAGCTCTTTGTGGCTTTAAGAGTAAGAGGGAGATGGTCAGTGGTTGGCAACACAATCCTAGGTTCATTGTGGTAGGAAGCTCACGGCTGAATTATCATGGTTGGAAGAATACTAAATTGTATGGGTCTAGGAAGCTGTTTGGATGCCTCAATGAGAATTCGGATTGCTTACCACCCGGTTGGAACAAAGATGGTCAACAAGAATACGGGTGCAAAAGCAAGGTTTGGGACCCCAGAGGCTATTGGAATTGCAAACATTGGTGGGGATTCCTGGATGAGTTCAAGCACAAGCCACCATGACAAGGAGCTCACCAAATGTCCAACTTAATTAAGGACTTAAACCAAAAGTGCTAGGTGGGAGACAACCCACCATGGTAGGATCGTTCTTTTTCAGTCTTAGTTTTATTTTATTTTGTTTTATTCTTAGTTTTATTTTCTTCTATTTTTCTTAGTATTCATTCATAATGTTTATATCAGCATCTGCATTTTGCATTCTGTATACTGCATAAAAAAAAAAGAGAAAAGCGCATCACATGCGACGCTAAACCTTACAGAAAGTTACGCGGGAGCTATGCAGGAAGGGTGCCTTGCGCACGAGCCAATCCACGCGTACGCGTGGGTGACGCATGCGCGTCACCCGTATTTTAGTCAACCCACGCGTAAGCGTCAGCGACGCGTACGTGTGGATTGCCAGATCGGCGTCAATGGGTGATTTGGCCGAGAGTTGTGTTGCCCTGGTGCTAGTATTGTGCGTTTAGCATAACTAGTGGTCACGCGTACGCGTCACTAGGATTCTTGCTTACCCACGCGTAAGCATGGACGACGCTTACGCGTCGCCTATTCTTTTGCACACCCATGCGTACGCGTGGGCGACGCTTACGCGTCGCTTCGCAGATTCCATTCTTCTCCTCTCTTCTCTCTTTTCTCCTTCTTTCTTCCTCCTTTCTCACTTTCTTCTTCTTTTCTCACTTTCTTCTCATCCCTCTTCACTTTCATTCTATTTTACTTGATTTATTTGCATAGTTTCATTTATTTCATTTTAATTTTGTGCATATTTTTATTTTTTTTTCTAAATTTATTATTTTTCTATTGGTGTTAAATTTTCTTGTTCAACTGTTGCATCTTTCCTTGCATTATTCTGGTGCTTCATGACTTGTTTTATTCTGATTGGGTATTATTATTCATAAGTCAATGCTAATCTTTTATGATACTTGCATTCCATTTTCATTGCTATGCATTTACACTGTCTTTCATTGCCCACACTCTTCCCCCATTGTTGCAATTTTTGCACTATTGATATGCCATTCGCTTCTAGCTACTATTTTCTCACTTGCATGTTGTAGCTACCATGTAAATGAGACTCTCACTATTTGGAATTAACCCAACCATATTTTATTTGTT
This sequence comes from Arachis hypogaea, assembly GCF_003086295.3. Taxonomy (NCBI): domain Eukaryota; kingdom Viridiplantae; phylum Streptophyta; class Magnoliopsida; order Fabales; family Fabaceae; genus Arachis; species Arachis hypogaea. The sequence continues at coordinate 140,329,380 of NC_092050.1, read as the reverse complement.
TCCTATCCTTATTTTTTGGGTTACTTTTCTTCTTTTTCCTCTTCTTTCAGGATGGCCACCGAGGAAGGGAAACAGAAAACTTCTATATGGGGCAACAGACAAGTCCATCTACATAATCTTTGGAGAAAAGCATCAGTTGGAACAACCCGTCCACTAGCACATTTAGCATGCACCGAGGGCGGTGCAATCTTTAAGTGTGGGGAGGTCGATACTGATCTCCATGGGTTAGTTATTTTTCTTCTCAACACTAATATTTTATTTTATTTGTTAGTTTATTATTGCATCTGCATGTTTCATTGCATGTTTGCATGATTTTGTGCATTTAGCTACTACTTGGTTGAAGTAATAAAATTCTTGTTGAGTTAAGAAATTAACTAAATTAATTAGTGATGACAAACATTATTTTTGGCAAAATAAATAATTAGAGTTGTTTAATTAATAAGTGTATGTTGCTAATTATTTATGTTATGTTGCAGGCCATAATTAAATTTAAGCAGCCCAAGTTGAATGAATGACAAAACAAGGCTAATGGGCTGAATGGTAAGTATGAATAAATAAAGCCCAAGTCATTCATCTCAAACAAATTCATCAAAGAAGCATAGCAAGACACCACGGGCTAAAGAGAGAAGAACCCGATCCAAGCTCAATTGTTTTTCATTTTCCCACCATTTTGCTCAACCAAAAGCAACGTTCCTCTTCCTTCTAATCAAGTCACATCAAGATTTCAGAAAAAGCAAGAAAGAGAAAAAGAAGAAAAGCTTCTTCCATAAGCCATTAACCAAAGAAGCAAGAGAGAGAGAGTTGAAGCTTGAAGCACAGAAGCTAAACAGAAATCCCAAGCTAAATCAAGCTTAAGAAAGGTAATCCATCTCATCTTGCATGCATCAAGATCCTCATCTCTTCTTCCCAACTCTCTGCACTACCCGAAAATGGCATTGAAGGGAAAGTTGTTCGCTGCCCTATTCTGCTGTGTATCTACGGTCTTAATCAAGACTTGGGGACCAAGTTGGTATTCAATGGTTCAGATTTGGTTGACTATGAGAAGATTTTCATGGTTACTGTTTTGTGGCTTTCGGTCAAGTTGGAAAAGTCAGAAGCAAAGGTTACTCTTTGATGTTAATGAAGAAAAAGTAAGCTTGTGGGTTGGTGAAGCTCAAGGCTCAAGGTGTTGACCTTGGAAGAAGAACTCAGCCACATGCAAGGAGATAAATGAAGCTGGCTGTTCATTCAAAAACCAAGGAGAGAAAACCAGTGAATAGAGGTTTTGTTCTGAGAGAGCTCTTTGAAGAAGTTCAACTAACTGGACAGTGTAACCTAATCAAAGGTGCATTCCGCCAGTATGAAGAACTGAATCAGAGGCTTGCTAATCTGGTTTTTCGCATAGCAAAGAGGCTGTTGATGAAGTCAATCTCCTTCATGTTTTACTGATTGAAATGTACTTTTCTAAGCTTATCTTTCTGTAATTTCTTGAGAGAAAAGGCATTGTGAGAAAGCTTGAGAAAAAGCCATGAGTGGAAAAAGGCTGAGAGATACACTTGAGAGAAAAGCCTAGAGTTATTTTCTGATTTCTTTAGGTTGATTAAGTGTCTTGTATCTAGTATCTGAATGGTATCCCTTTCTTAGTTGGGTTAGCACTAAGAGGTATAGTTAGGTATTAGCATAGCCAATGTCAAGTTAGGTTAGAACTTGAGTGTGAAAGGATTGGGTCAATCCTGTGTTATTGGTGTATGTAATACTGTTTACTATAGTGAAATTCTTCCACAGTTGTGGAGGAGACTGGATGTAGGTTGCATAGCACAAGGCAACCGAACCAGGATACATGCTGGTGTTAGCTTTTCTCTTCTCTGCTGTGTTCTGTTTTCTGATATTCATGAGACAAAAATAAATTGTCTCATAAATTTCCGCTGCTAAGTTAAAACAGAATCAGAATTGCAAATCTGTTTTAAAAGGGTAACAACAGTAATTAAAAGGAAGGCATAGATTCAACCCCCCCTTCTCTAAGCCTACCACAACCTTCAATTGGTATCAGGAGCTAAGGTCTCAAGAATCAAGCTTAACCGCTTGGAGCAAAGATCCAATGGCGAACAATCTGGGCACAACCACAATTGCCTACACCCTCACTGAAGGCCAGTCAAACAACCGGCCACCTTTCTTTAACGAAAAGAACTATTCCTACTGGAAAGAAAGGATAAGGATCTTCATCCAATCCATTGACTACAACTTATGGAAGATCGTTGTGAGTGGTCCCAAGATCCCAACAAAAACAAGTGCTGATGGAGTGGTAACTCCGAAAGAAGAAGCTGAATGGAATGAAGATGATAAGAAGAAGATAGAGCTGAACGCTAAAGCAATCAACCTTCTTCACTGTGCTATCAGCTTTGAAGAGTACCGGAAGGTGTCTAGATGCAAGACAGCCAAAGAAATCTGGGAAAAACTCCAAGTTACACACGAGGGCACTAAACAAGTCAAAGAAACGAGGATTGATATGCTGCGAAAAGAGTATGAGATGTTTAGCATGAAGGATGGAGAAAGCATTGATGAAGCATTTGAGAGATTCTCAATCATAATCAACAACCTTGATGCTATGGGTACAAACTATGCAGAACAAACCTTGGTGAGAAAACTCCTTAGAAGCCTCACAAAAGAGTGGGAAAACACTGCCACTGTCCTAACCGAGAGTAACAACATAAGTCCCATAACCTATGATGAGCTGAGAGGAAAACTCCTTGCCTATGAAGCCACACACACAAACACAGACTCAAAGAAAAAGGGAATAGCCCTCAAGTCACAAATAGAACCAAAAGAGAGTGAGTCTAGTGATGGTATTTCAGATGACGAACTTTTGTTTTTTGCTAGGAAATTTAGAAGGATGATGAAAAGCAAGAGCAAATACAAGGGTTCAAGTTCAAAGGAGCAAAAGATGGACTTGAGCAAAGTGACATGCCATCATTGCAAGGAGGCTGGACACTTCAAGTCAAACTGTCCAAAGCTCAAAAAGGAGGACAAAGACAAGAGGGAAAGGAAGAGAGTACTCATGGCAGCTTGGGAGGATCTTGAGAATGAATCAAATGAAGAAGAAGAATCTGAAGGAGATGACAAATACTGCTTCATGGCTGGAAACAACAATCTTGATGAGGTAAACTATTATGATTTGACCATTGAGGACTTGCATGTTATTATTGATGATCTCACTTTAAACACATCAAAACTGCTTGATAAATACAATGAATGCAGATCTGAAAGAAATGTGTTAAGAGCTGAAAATGAATTTTTAAAAGAAAAAGTGAAGGAAACTGAATGTGCTTTGGACATCATTGAAGAAAACAGATTTCTAAAATCTGAACTTGAAAAATTAAAAGGAAAGCATATTGTGGATCCTTCACATGAGTTAATTGCTGAAAATAAAAGATTAAATGATATGGTTAAAAGGCTGAATAGTGACTTAGCAAAATTTGCTCAAGGTTCTAGTAACTTGGACAAATTACTTGCAAGTCAAAGACCATTGTTTGAAAAATCTGGTTTAGGCTACATAGCCAAGGAAGATGCATCTTCTAATATTTCCTCTATAAAGTTTGTGGCTTCTTCATCAAATACCAAAACCATACCAAACAAATCTGGTATTGAAAATGCTCCAACATTTGAAGAAAAATTTGATGAAGTATACACAAGTGAAACTGACCCTTCACCAAAAACTGAACCGAGTTCAAACCGGCCAGGTTTGGGTTATATTTCGAAAAATGAGGCTGCTTTCAAGAAACCAACTTTTTACAACAAAACCTCATTTTCGAAAGGCAAAAATATTCAAAAAAATTCTGGTGAAAATGCCTTTGCAAAGAGGAATAACTTTACTAAAAATCAGTTTGTCAAAAGAAATGCATCTCCTCCAAGAACCAGAAAATTTCAAAGCTTTAATCATTTCAAGCAATATAACTCACATCAGTTTCAGCAACACACACCAGAAAATCATTGTGTTAATTGCAAGAAATTTGGTCACTCATATGCACAATGCTTCATTGAAAAGAGAGTTGTAGGAAACAAAGTCTACAATGTTGTTTGTGATTTCAATGCACTTGGGCAACCAAGATGGATTAACTTCAAAGGATCCAAATTAATTTGGATACCTAAGGCTACTTGAAACTCATCATGCAGATTTGCCTAGCATCCAAGAACAAAAAGGACACGTGGTACATGGATAGTGGATGTTCAAGGCACATGACTGGAAGGTCAACCTACTTCATCAAACTAAATAAGTATGATGGAGGTTTTGTGACCTTTGGAGATGATGGTAAAGGTAAAATCATTGCTGTTGGAAAAGTAGGTAATGAGCAATCTACTTTCATTGATGATGTACTTTTGGTTTGTGGTTTAAAGCACAATCTTTTAAGTATAAGTCAGCTGTGTGATTTGGGATATTTAGTTGTTTTCAAAAGGCTTGAATGCTGTGTTGTTAATGAAAAGACAAATGAAGTGATGTTTGTTGCCAAGCGTTTCAATAATATGTATAGACTTACTCTTGATGAACTAAAGAATCAAAATGTAGCTTGTCTTCACTCTAAAGAATCTGAAAAGTGGTTATGGCACAAGAGATTGGGCCATGCAAGTATGTTTCAAATAAACAAACTTGTAAAGAAAGAATTAGTAAGAGGTCTTCCTTTGATAAAGTTTGACAAAGACATCACTTGTGATGCTTGCCAAATGGGAAAACAAACAAAAAGTTCTTTTAAACCAAAGGAAGACATCTCTACTAAAAGACCACTTGAGTTGCTACACATTGATTTATTTGGTCCAACAAGAACTCAAAGCCTAGGTGGTAAACATTATGGTTTAGTAATTGTGGATGACTACACTAGGTTTGGTTGGGTTTTATTTCTTGCACACAAAAATGAAGCCTTTTCGGCCTTTGAACCTTTTTGCAAGAAAATTCAAAATGAAAAGGATTTGAAAATCTCTTCTATAAGGAGTGATCATGGAACTGAATTTGAAAATAATTTGTTTGAATCCTTTTGTGAGGAATTTGGAATATCTCACAACTTCTCTTGTCCAAGAACACCACAACAAAATGGTGTTGTGGAAAGAAGAAATAGAAGCATACAAGAAATGACAAGAGCTATGCTTTGTGAGAGCAATGTTCCAAAATTCCTTTGGGCTGAAGCGGTTAAGACAGCTTGCCACATTTTAAATAGAACAATCATAAGGAAATTTTTGAAGAAAACCCCTTATGAACTTTGGAAAGGCTACCCTCCAAACTTAGATTACTTGCACATCTTTGGATGCAAATGTTTTGTTTTAAATAACAAAGAAAATTTGGGAAAATTTGATCCAAAGGCTTATGAGTGTTTGTTTGTAGGATATTCCACAACTAGTAAAGCATATAGGGTTTATCATCAAGATGCTAGAATTATTGAAGAGTCCATACATGTTACATTCTGTGATACTAACTTGGTGCAAAGCATTTTGGAAGATGTTGATGCAGGAAATCAAGCTCAAAAGGAGGATGAGACTGCTCAGAATCATGGAAAAGAGAATTCTGGACAAGCTGAACCAGAAACAGCAAATGATGAAAATTCAAGAGACAATTCCATTTTGTCTCATGAATCTGAAGGAAATTCTGCAGACAGCAGCACACAGAATCCCTTGGTGACTGAATCTGCCTCCAAGTCCACCAGACCTCGTGAATGGAGATTCTTGAAGAATTATCCTGAGGAATTTGTCATTGGGGACGTCTCTCATAGGGTGCAAACAAGGTCCTCCACTAGAAAGGCAAATGAAGGTTCAAACATTGCTCTTCTTTCACAAATAGAGCCTCAAAACGTCAAGGAAGCACTTAATGACCCTTCTTGGGTTAAAGCTATGGAGGATGAGCTTCTTGAGTTTGAAAAGAACCAAGTGTGGACGTTGGTTCCAAGGCCAAGTGGAAAGAAAGTGACCGGCACCAAGTGGATATTCCGGAACAAATTGGGAGAAGATGGTAGCATTGCAAGGAACAAGGCAAGGCTGGTGGCACAAGGATATGACCAAGAAGAAGGAATCGACTTTGATGAATCCTTTGCCCCTGTTGCCCGAATGGAGGCCATAAGACTTCTCTTAGCCTATGCTGCATTTTGTGGTTTTAAATTATACCAAATGGATGTGAAATGTGCATTTTTGAATGGAGCGATAGATAGAGAAGTGTATGTGGAGCAGCCTCCTGGTTTTGAAAATAAAGAGCATTTTGATCATGTTTTCAAACTATCTAAAGCTCTCTATGGTTTAAGACAAGCTCCTAGAGCTTGGTATGAGAGACTTAGCTCTTTTCTTTTGAAAAATGATTTTCAAAGAGGCACCACTGATACAACTCTATTTATCAAGAATTCTAATGATTCTTTTATCCTAGTCCAAATATATGTTGATGACATTATTTTTGGATCAGCTAATGAATCCCTTTGTTCTGAATTTGGAAAACTCATGACAAGTGAATTTGACATGAGTATGATGGGTGAACTTAATTTCTTCCTTGGGCTGCAAATTAAACAAACAAAAAAGGTATTTTCATTCATCAAGAGAAGTATGCCAAGGAATTAGTTAAGAAATTTGGTATGGAAAATGCCAAACCCATGGGAACTCCCATGCATCCTAATTCTAAATTAGATAAGGGAGAAACTGAGAAAGATGTTGATGAGACTAGGTATAGAGGAATGATTGGCTCTCTTATGTACTTAACTTCCTCTAGACCCGATATTGTGCAAAGCGTTGGATTGTGTTCTAGGTTCCAATCCAAACCAAAAGAGTCACATCTTTCTGCAGTTAAAAGGATCATTAGATATGTTCATGGCACATCCAATTTTGGTCTTTGGTATCCTAAGATTGATGATTTTTCTGCAGTTGGTTATTGTGATGCAGATTTTGCTGGTGATAGAATTGATAGAAGGAGCACTTCTGGTTTATGTTGCTTCCTTGGGAAGTCCTTAAATGTATGGTCAAGTAAGAAGCAACCAACAGTGGCCCTTTCCACTGCAGAGGCTGAGTATATAGCTGCTTCTTCTTGTTGTTCCCAGCTTTTATGGTTAAAAACACAGCTTGCTGATTACAAATTAAAGGCTGAAAATATTCCCCTGCTGTGTGATAATATGAGTGCCATTAATATTTCTAAAAATCCAGTTTTGCACTCTAGGACTAAACATATTGAAGTGAAATTTCACTCAATAAGAGAACATGTCCAAAAGGGGGATATTAGTATTCAATTTGTTAAATCAGAGGAGCAATTAGCAGATATTTTTACAAAACCATTAGCTGAGGATAGATTCTGCATGCTTAGGACTTGTTTAGGAATTTTGAGTTATGATTCCTTGTTTGAAAAATGCTAATGTATTTGCTGGAGCTTTTTTTTTTTGTCTCATAAACAGGTATGAGACAATTCTGGGCAGGTGATGAACGTTTCCCTCATGTCCACGTGTTCTGGGCTTGCTTCAAGTGAAAAATTGATCTGGACCAACCTCAATTCGGATCTGGGTTGTCCTATATGTTTCATTAAATCTAAATCACCTCAAGGCCCTAACATGAATGTTACAATCTTGTTTGTTATTTTTTGATGACTTGTGTGTTTCATAAAAGGTTTTCAATAAATGTTTTGTGGCCCAAATAGTTTTCAAGAGGATTTAATTTTGGCCCAAAAAGGTGTTTCAGGTTAATATTGTTGTTTTTTTTTTAAATTTTAAAATTAATTTTTAAAATCAAATAAAATCTTTCTTGAATGAGGTCATGTCTTTTCAAGTCTTTTCAAATGGTGATGCAGTTGCATGGTTTAGGAAACTTGCTTTTGGGTACGGTTACCAACACTCCCTCTCTTCCCTCCATAACTCCTTCTCCATCACTTCGGTTTTCACCACTACCCTTACTGCTCTCTCTTCTTCTTAAATTGAAACTAACCAAATGAGGAAGAAAACCATTGCAAAAAGGGCTCCTCGAGAGAAGGTTTTCAAGCTACCCACAAAGCCATCCACTCGCTCTCAAGACCACACCTTTACCCCTTCTCCTTCTCCTCCTACCTCTCCTCATCGCTGTGACCCCATGGCTCGGACCAAAATACTCCAAGGTTTCCTGCCTCTGCCAAGCCGACGCCACCACCAAAGGCCACACCTTCCAAGCCTGGCTCCTCAAAACCTAGTTCAGCAAAGCCTGGCTCCTCCAAAGGCAAACGTCAGGCGACTGAGGAACCCATACCCGAACCATCTCAACCAAAATCCAGGTCGGTTCCAATGCGCTCTCAATGAGGTAACACTCGAGTCCCTCTCCAGAATGTTAAAGAACCAGACATTGGACCTTTTGATCACAAAGCTCACTTTTTAACTTCTCATTCGAACTATAACCCTTATAGATTCAAATCTGCCATGAACAATGATTTTTATGAGAAGGTTATCCAGTATCGTACCCTTTGTCCCTCTTTTCTCGCTGATTTGCCATCTTTGAAAAGAAAAGGTTTTCCTTTTGTTGATAACTTGATTTTTCTGGACTGGAATCACCTTTTTGATATCATAAAACCTGTTTATCCCTTGTTGGTTAAAGAGTTTTATGCAAACATGACTTATCATGAGGGCACTGCTCATTCGTATGTCAAGGGCCGAGATATCGTTTTAAACAATGAAACCATCAGTGATGCTTTGAAGTATACTGATGTTGGGCCCTGTGCCTACACGTCAGTTAAGTGGGATGAAGGAGTTGGTGTCTCTTACAATGATGCCCTGGCTAGTATTTGTGAACATATCTCCTTGATAAATGGCATTACACCCACACACAAAGCCCTAGGATATGAACGTGCTCAGTTGCACCGCATGGTCAACCACATTATACTTCCTCAAAGTGGTTCATATCAAAGGGTTTCATACACTGACACTCTTGTTTTATATGCCATTCTCACCAAAACTGAAATTTCATTTGCATATTTGATGGTAAGATACATGTTTGATTCTGTTAGAAGTGAAAAGGACAAAGCTCTACCTTATGGCATGCTTCTAACTTGTATTTTTGAGTATTTGGTGTTGACTTGACCAATGAGAAATATGAGAATAGACATTCATACCTAAAGGGGGTGGTTCAGTGAAACAGAACAAAGGACCCACTCGATCTGAACGAGTCGTCCTAGATGATGAAGATGAGGATTTTGTCCCTGAGGATTCCACTGCTCCTTCCACTGAGGGACCTCCATTTCCACTGGGAAGAAATCCACTCTGCTGAATGTGGTCAGGGATGTTGCTCAAGAGTTTGTCTCTCAATCGAACCACTTGATTGAATTGAGCAAAGAGAAAAGGAAGCTGGCTAGCAAGCATGAGAACTTCCTGAAGAAGTCAAGGGATAGGGTGGCTGTACTGATGACCTTCATTGATAACCTTCAAAATGATGAAGATGCTGCCACTGATGTTGAAGAGGATGCTGTTTCGGAAGGAATGGTTCTGATGCCTAGGATCTGTCTCATAAAATCTGCTGACGCTGCTCATTTTGTCTCATAAACTCTGTTTTATTTGTTACTGTTTAATATACCTTTGTTGTCTTGGATAACTGTAATAACTTTGATTGCTGATGCACTTTTAGCTATTTATTAAGCTATTTTGGCTGTGCACTAACCCTTCTTGCAGGATTTATGGTGCTATTTTTTTGTTGTCCTCCCTTGATGACAAAAGGGGGAGTAATAGCTCTGAGTGATTCTGATTAATTCAGTTGAATGATGCCTGCTGATTTTTCTGATATGTTGATGCTGATAATTCTTTTCTGAACTTTGTTTCGGATTAGAACTGAACTCTGTTCTTGCAAATTAATTTTGTTTTACAACTTGCCTTGGCTGTTGTCATGATAAGAATTACTGGGCTGAATATGTGTTGCTGGTTATATAGAATCTCTTAGTCAAGTTATATCTTGAATAGCTCCTTTTAAGCTAAATGTAAACAGGAACAAAAGGATCGAGCATAGATTCAGGGGGAGCTACTGTTGAAAAGGAAAAGGGGAGCAACACATTAGCAAGCAACATCATTCAAAGGGAGTTTCTAAAACCTTACTCAAACTCATTTCCTTTTGATTATTGCCTAAATCATGTTTGTCATCAAGGGGGAGATTGTTGAGTTAAGAAATTAACTAAATTAATTAGTGATGACAAACATTATTTTTGGCAAAATAAATAATTAGAGTTGTTTAATTAATAAGTGTATGTTGCTAATTATTTATGTTATGTTGCAGGCCATAATTAAATTTAAGCAGCCCAAGTTGAATGAATGACAAAACAAGGCTAATGGGCTGAATGGTAAGTATGAATAAATAAAGCCCAAGTCATTCATCTCAAACAAATTCATCAAAGAAGCATAGCAAGACACCACGGGCTAAAGAGAGAAGAACCCGATCCAAGCTCAATTGTTTTTCATTTTCCCACCATTTTGCTCAACCAAAAGCAACGTTCCTCTTCCTTCTAATCAAGTCACATCAAGATTTCAGAAAAAGCAAGAAAGAGAAAAAGAAGAAAAGCTCTTCCATAAGCCATTAACCAAAGAAGCAAGAGAGAGAGAGTTGAAGCTTGAAGCACAGAAGCTAAACAGAAATCCCAAGCTAAATCAAGCTTAAGAAAGGTAATCCATCTCATCTTGCATGCATCAAGATCCTCATCTCTTCTTCCCAACTCTCTGCACTACCCGAAAATGGCATTGAAGGGAAAGTTGTTCGCTGCCCTATTCTGCTGTGTATCTACGGTCTTAATCAAGACTTGGGACCAAGTTGTATTCAATGGTTCAGATTTGGTTGACTATGAGAAGATTTCCATGGTTACTGTTTTGTGGCTTCGGTCAAGTGGAAAAGTCAGAAGCAAAGGTTACTCTTTGATGTTAATGAAGAAAAAGTAAGCTTGTGGGTTGGTGAAGCTCAAGGCTCAATGTTGACCTTGGAAGAAGAACTCAGCCACATGCAAGGAGATAAATGAAGCTGGCTGTTCATTCAAAAACCAAGGAGAGAAAACCAGTGAATAGAGTTTGTTCTGAGAGACTCTTTGAAGAAGTCAACTAACTGGACAGTGTAACCTAATCAAAGGTGCATTCCGCCATATGAAGAACTGAATCAGAGGCTTGCTAATCTGTTTTTCGCATAGCAAAGAGGCTGTTGATGAAGTCAATCTCTTCATGTTTTACTGATTGAAATGTACTTTTCTAAGCTTATCTTTCTGTAATTTCTTGAGAGAAAAGGCATTGTGAGAAAGCTTGAGAAAAAGCCATGAGTGGAAAAAGGCTGAGAGATACACTTGAGAGAAAAGCCTAGAGTTATTTTCTGATTTCTTTAGGTTGATTAAGTGTCTTGTATCTAGTATCTGAATGGTATCCCTTTCTTAGTTGGGTTAGCACTAAGAGGTATAGTTAGGTATTAGCATAGCCAATGTCAAGTTAGGTTAGAACTTGAGTGTGAAAGGATTGGGTCAATCCTGTGTTATTGGTGTATGTAATACTGTTTACTATAGTGAAATTCTTCCACAGTTGTGGAGGAGACTGGATGTAGGTTGCATAGCACAAGGCAACCGAACCAGGATACATGCTGGTGTTAGCTTTTCTCTTCTCTGCTGTGTTCTGTTTTCTGATATTCATGAGACAAAAATAAATTGTCTCATAAATTTCCGCTACTAAGTTAAAACAGAATCAGAATTGCAAATCTGTTTTAAAAGGTAACAACAGTAATTAAAAGGAAGGCATAGATTCAACCCCCCCTTCTCTAAGCCTACCACAACCTTCAATTCTTTTCAAGACCCTATTTTATAGTATTTCACTAATTAAAATTAAAATTTGTGTTAAATTTGTTTGAAGATTGTAATTTGGAACATAGATTATAGCTAAGAACACACAACCTGTGAGACTTGAGCTTAATTACATGGTTACATTATTTAACCATAATATTTTATTCTTGTGTGTTTTCTTCTCTATGATTGTAATCTATATTTTGTTCCAGTCTATATGTCCAATGTTTAATGTATTTAAATGCATATATATGATTGAGGCCATTATTTGACTATTAGCTCACTTATCCCAAATAGCCTACCCTTTCAATCACCTTTGTTAGCCACTTTGAGCCTTTTAATCCCTATTTGTTCTATATTTTACCACATCACTAGCCTTAAGCGGAAAACAAATTACTTACCCCAATTGAATCTTTGTTAGCTTAAGTTAGAGATTGGTGTATCAACTAAGTGTGGAAAAATTGTGGGAACATGGGTTAATAGGGAATGTCTTATGTTTCTATTTCATTTAAATGTTGGGAATTTAGTACCTACTCATGTGAAACTAGAAAAATTAAAAAAATTCCATGTGCATTGATAATGTTATGTTTACTTTTATATTTTTAATAAAAAAATAGAAAAAAAAAGAAAAAGAAAAAAAATATATATATAATATAAATAAATAAAAAGGGACAAAATTACCCTAATGCTAAGTTTAATAAAAGATTGATGCATATGTGGTGAAATTAAAGAAAAGTTGATACATGAGTATGTGAAATATACAAAAGTGGAAATTTTGGGTAGCTAGGCATGAATTTAGAAGTTATATAGAGTGTATGTATGTCAGGTGATAGCTTAAGTTACTCAAAGATTCAATTTATAGCTCACTTAGCCATATATATATACCCTCACCTTTACTTTAGCCCCATTACAACCTTGAAAAGACCTCATGATGTTTGCATTGGTGCATTAAATACTTGTTGATTGGTTAGGTGAAGAACAAAGTTTAGAAAGCATGACTAGAGAAGAGTAGAGTGAATTACCCTATACACTTAAGAGATTAGAGTGCATATACACCATCAGTGAGGGTTCAATGCTTGATTCTATGTTCCCCGCTTTTATGAGCTATTTTCCTACAAGTTTACTTATTTTTACTGTATGATTTTAATTAGTGATATCTGATTTATGTTTGTCTTGAAGAACTTATTTACTTTTAACCAAGTAGGTGGAAGTATTTTTGCATTTAGAATTAGGATTTCTCTTAGTTTATGGTTAATTCTTCATTCCAGGTTCAATGTTCCTATACTTTATGTTCTCTTCTACTTTTATTTATTCTATTCCTTTAGTTGATTACTTGATGTTGTCAATTTGGGTTATGGATTCCTATATTTAATTTGATTTTCCATTTAATATAAATTAAGGTATTTCAGATTTATGATTGTTTCCTTCTGTTTATGATATAAATAATTTGGATTTTTCTCCTTTTGGCTTTGGTTGAGTAATTGGTGACACTTGAGTTATCAAACTCAGCTGTTGATTGAAAATTGAAATTTGCTGATTGGTTTGGATCCCTCTAAAGCTAGTCTTTCCATAGGAGTTGACTAGGACTTGAGGAATCAATTGATTAGTCCACTTGACTTTCCTTTATTTAGTAAGGGTTAACTAAGTGGGAGAAATAAACAATTCTCATCACACCTGATAAGGATAACTAGGATGGATTTCCAGTTCTCATGCCTTGCCAAGAGTTTTCTTAATTATTAATTTATTTTTCTTGTCATTTAAATTACTTGTTCTTTATTTCAAAAACCCAAATATACCTTTTTACATAACCGATAACAAATCATACTTCCCTGCAATTCCTTGAGAGACGACACGAGGTTTAAATACTTCGGTTATAAATTTTATTGGGTTTTGTTACTTGTGACAACTAAACTTTTGCACGAAAGGATTCTCTGTGGTTTAGAAGCTATACTTACAACGTGATTATTTCTATGAAATTCTTTACTGGCAAAAAATCTGTTCGTCAAAAATCCGAGAATAAAGTTATGGATCGTCGAAGTTCATTAAAAATCAAGTTTTCATAAAAGTGCCAAACCTCAAAGCTTTCGAAACTTTCCATTCCAAAACTTTCGAAACTCTTACCAAAACTACATTAATTCTCCACCATACACATATCCGCTTGCATATCATACCTACTCTATCAATCAATCAATTCAACATATGATCCATTCATTATTCTAATCAATTCTAACATCAATTTTCAACCAATCTTCAACAACTCATCATCATAACCAAACCCTCACCATGACACACATCAACAATATATATTCATCGTAATACATTATCATCATCAAACACCAACACAATCATCATTCAACATAATCATAATTCATCAAACATGTCACACATTCCCATCAACTTCATTACTCAACACAATCACCCGCCATAATTCATCAAAACATTTCAACAATTCACATTCATAATCAAACTCATCAATCATCAATCTTTTATTAGGATTACTAACTTTTTAACATACATCCATGCTTCAACCTATCTTATGGTCATCTAGCCTATGTTTTCATGAGACATTATATATTATTTACGAGAAAACCGAAACCATACGTTGACCGATTCCTCCCCAAGCTCAAATCCACCACAATTCAAGCTTCAAAGACTCTAATCCACACCCAATATTCCAGCCACCGAAGGTCCAACCATCAAGCTCCTAACATCATCAATGTACTCCAAATCAATAATATTCAATCTAATCCCACAACATATCACTATAATCAACATTCAAGCATACTGATTCACTAATCAACAAAAGGTTTAAGGCTCTTACCTTCACCCACTGATCCTTGAGCAATACCCACAAGGAATCAAGGCTAGTGAACCTCTAAAACATGAAAATCATCAAGGAATTGAGCTCCTCAAACCCTAAACCCAAATTTTACACCACCAGCAGAAATGGAGCTATGCAAACGCGAGTGCTTACAGTTTGTTTAGATGGAATTGAAGGCTCAACGAGCCTGACACGTGACCACAAATGGCACGCAATTCCGATCATCGGAGCAAAAGTTATCTCACTTTGAAGTTAGGTTTTTCATGAAACCCTCTTCCCTTCCCTTCTTGTGCTAAACCAGCGTGTGTGCTTGAATGAAGAAGAAGGTGGCTGTGTTCTTCATTTAAGTGAGAATTGGATTGGGCCTTGGGCACAATATAGTCTCGGTTCAATCGATTTAGCCCAATCTTGGACCAAATTTTTTAAAATTAGTTTCAAGATTCGTAATTTATTTTTTTTACCTCATTTAACTATAAAATTCTATTTTCTAATTTTTAATTAATTATTAATTTATTGACTAATTACTTATTAATTTTGTGGTTTTACTCCTACCCACCTAAACAAGAATTTTTCCTCAAAATTCAGATCCAGTTACTTGAAAAGATGTGTGGGTAGTCTCTTCTCACTTTGGGTTTGAGTTCACAAGTGCGTTCAACAATCTCAGCCTGATTCCAAGCAGCCTTTATTAACAACACTACTTTTTCGCCTAGTCGCTTAATACTAGTATTGCCACCTTCGATCGAAGTTACTCAATACATCAAATCCCCGTCTTGATTTTAAATTAACTCAGACCATAAAACTTAGTTTACCTCAGAGTATATATACTACCGGCATTGTGGAATGTGGTATGTTGTGCAGGTTCAAGAGATACAGCAGAAAAGGTGTCTGATATCTCACTCCCTTAATCTGTCTTATACTTCAATGGTTTCATACATCTTGTTTTGATCCTTAGTTTTGATTGCTCACCGACTTAGTCTGTTGAAGTAACTTGTGAAGTACGTAACTTCCTCATTCACCTATCTAGTTCCTTTCTTTTATTGGCACAACTCTTCAGTTGCTATGCGCATTAGAATCTCAACTTCGAATTCGCTAATCTCCTCTTACGGTGCTCGCCTAATCTTCCGGGTCATTTCAATACCCGAGTGATTAACGTACCGACACTTTTCTG